>NW_028274813.1:49933257-50084772 GCF_037043125.1 Eumetopias jubatus
CTGTAAAATATAAGCTTTCTTTTATGGTTAGCTTTTTTTGGGGGGGAGAGTTTTGGTTTGTTTGGTTTGGGTTTTTTTTTTTTTTTACAAAACCACTTCATCATTATTACTGCTTAAATTTTTGATAATCTTTCAATATCATCAAATACCCAATCGGTGCTCAAATTTCTAATTATCTTTGAAATGTTTTAACATAAACATAGGAGAAAATATTTGTGACCTAGGGTTAATCAAAAGTTCTTGTCCCATGACATCAGAGCATGACCCATAAATACCTCTTACCTTCAGTAATACTCTGATACCAAAGTCAGGGAAAGACACCACAAGAAATTAAAACTACTAGCCAATATCCATGATGAATATACACATAAAAAATTCTCAAAAAACACTAGCAAACTGAAATCAACAGTACATTAAAAGGATCACACACCATGATCGAGTGAGATTTAACCCTAGGATTCAAGGATGGTTCAACATACTCAAATCAATAAATGTGATACATCATAGAACGAGAGATAAAGATCATATCATCATCTCAATAGACATGAAATTTCAAATGCTTTCATGATAAAAACCATCAGCAAATTGGGTATAGAAAGAATATACTTCAAAATATAAAGGCATATGAAAATATATAAATACATAACAAGCCCATAGTTAACATCACATTCAATAATGAAAGCCTGCAAACTTTGCCTCTAAATTTGGGAACACAACAAGGGTGCTCACTTTCACCACTCCTATGCAACATGTACTGGAAGTCTTAACTAGAGCATTCAGGCAAGAAAAAAAATAAATAAAAAAGCATCCAAATCAGAAAGGAAGAAGTGAAATTGTATCTGTTTGCAGAAGATATGATTGTATATATAAAAAAGCTCTAAAGATTCAACAAAAAACTGCTACAACTAATAAATTCAGTAAAGTTGCAAGATACAAAACAAACACACATAAATCAGTTGTTTCTATACACTAACAAGTTATCTGAAAAAAAATAATGCCATTTACAATAGCATCAAAAATAATAAAATACTTATTGTATTTAACCAAGGGGGGTGTGAAAGATCTGTACACTGAAAACTACAAGACGCTGATGAAAGAAATTGAAGATAGAAACAAATGGAAAAATATCTCATGTTCATGGATTGGAAGATTTAATACTGTTAAAATGTGTACACTACCAAAGCCTATCCATTTAATGCAATCCCTATCAAGATTTCACTGATATTTTTATAGAATTTTTTTAAAAAACTTAAAATTTGTGTGGAATCACAATGAGCTCAAATAGCCAAAGCAATCCTGAGAAAGAAGAACAAAGCTGGAGGCATCACACCTTTTGATTCCAAACTATACCATAAAGCTATAGTAATCCAAGCAATATGGCACTAACATAAAAAAACACACAGATCAAATAAAATACTAGTAAACCAAATCCAAAAACACGTTAAGAAAACCATTCACCACAATTAAGTGGGATTTATTCCTGGGTTGCAAGGGTAGTTCAATATTCGCAAAGCACTGAATGTGATATACCAAATTAATAAAAGAAAGGATAAAAAATCATATGATCATTTCAGTAGATCCAGAAAAGGCATTTGACAAAGTAGAATATCTATTCTTGATAAAAACCCTCAACAAAGTTGGTTTAGAGGGAACACATCTCAACATAATGAAGGCCATCTATAAAAACCCCACAGATAATATCATTCTTAATGGGGAAAAATGGAGAGCTTTTCCTCTACAATCTTGAACAATACAAAGATGTCCACTCTAACCACTGGAAGTCCTAAACACATAGTACTGGAAGTCCTAGCCACAGCAGTCAGACAACAAAAAGAAATAAAAGGCATCCAAATTGGCAAGGAAGAAGTACAACTTTTACTATTTGCAGATGACATGATACTCTATAGAGAAAACCTGAAAGACTCTACAAAAAACTACTAGAACTGCTAAATTCAGTAAAATCACAGGATACAAAACCAATGTACAGAAATCTGTTGCATTTCTATATATCAGTAATGAGGCAGCAGAAAGAGAACTCAAGGAATCTATCCCACTTACAATTACACTAGAAATTACAAAATACCTAGGAATAAAGCTAACTAAAGAAGTGAAAGACCTATGCTCTGAGAACTGTAAAACACTAATGAAAGAAATGGAAAACAGTTCCATCCACATCGTTGCAAATGGCAAGATTTCATTCTTTTTGATTGGTGAATATTCCATTGTATATATACACCACATCTTCTTTATCCATTCATCTGTCGACATGGATGGAACTGGAGGGTATTATGCTGAACGAAATAAGTCAATCCGAGAAAGACATGTATCATATGACCTCACTGATATGAGGAATTCTAAATCTCAGGAAACAAACTGAGGGTTGCTGAAGTGGTGGGGGGTTGGAGAGAAGGGGTGGCTGGGTGATAGACATTGGGGAGGGTATGTACTATGGTGAACGCTGTGAATTGTGTAAGTCTGTTGAATCACAGACCTGTACCTCTGAAAAAAATAATACATTATATGTTAAAAAAAAGAAGAAGAAGAAGATAGCAGGAGGGGAAGAATGAAGGAGGGGAAATCGCAGGGGGAGACGAACCACGAGAGACTATGGATTGTTTTTTTTTAAATCTTTTATTGTTATGTTAATCACCATACATTACATCATTAGTTTTTGATGTAGTGTTCCATGATTCATTGTTTGTGCATAACACCCAGTGCTCCACGCAGAATGTGCCCTCTTTAATACCCATCACCAGGCTAACCCATCCCCCCAAACCCCTCTCCTCTAGAACCCTCAGTTTGTTTTTCAGAGTCCATCGTCTCTCATGGTTCGTCTCCCCCTCCGACTTACTCCCCCTTCATTCTTCCCCTCCTGCTATCTTCTTCTTCTTTTTTTTCTTAACATATATTGCATTATTTGTTTCAGAAGTACAGATCCGTGATTCATCAGTCTTGTACAATTCACAGTGCTCACCATAGCACATACCCTCCCCAACGTCTATCACCCAGCCACCCAATCCCTCCCACCCCCCACCACTCCAGCAACCCTCAGTTTGTTTCCTGAGATTAAGAATTCCTCATATCAGTGAGGTCATATGATACATGTCTTTCTCTGATTGACTTATTTCACTCAGCATAACACCCTCCAGTTCCATCCACGTCCTTGCAAATGGCAAGATCTCATTCCTTTTGATGGCTGCATAATATTCCATTGTGTATATATACCACCTCTTCTTTATCCATTCATCTGTCGATGGACATCTTGGCTCTTTCCACAGTTTGGCTACTGTGGACGTTGCGGCTATAAACATTGGGGTGCACGTACCCCTTCGGATCCCTACATTTGTACCTTTCTGGTAAATACCCAGTAGTGCAATTGCTGGATCATAGGGTAGCTCTATTTTCAACTGTTTGAGGAACCTCCATACTGTTTTCCACAGTGGTTGCACCAGCTTGCATTCCCACCAACAGTGTAGGAGGGTTCCCCTTTCTCCACATCCCCACCAACATCTGTTGTTTCCTGACTTGTTAATTTTAGCCCTTCTGATGGGTGTGAGGTGGTATCTCATTGAGGTTTTGATTTGGATTGCCCTGATGCCGAGCGATGTTGAGCACTTTTTCATGTGTCTGTTGGCCATTTGGATGGCTTCTTTGGAAAAATGTCTGTTCATGTCTTCTGCCCATTTCTTGATTGGATTATTTTTTCTTTGGGTGTTGAGTTCGATTAGTTCTTTATAGATTTTGGATACTAGCCCTTTATCTGATATGTCATTTGCAAATATCTTCTCCTATTCTGTCGGTTGTCTTTTGGTTTTGAGGACTGTTTCTTTTGCTGTGCAAAAGCTTTTTATCTTGATGAATTCCCAATAGTTCATTTTTGCCCTGGCTTCCCTTGCCTTTGGCGATGTTTCTAGGAAGAAGTTGCTGTGGCTGAGGTCGAAGCGGTTGCTGCCTGTGTTCTCCTTTAGGATTTTGATGGACTCCTGTCTCACGTTTAGGTCTTTCAACCATTTGGAGTCTATTTTTGTGTGTGGTGTAAGGAAATGGTCCAGTTTCATTCTTCTGCTTGTGGCTGTGCAATTTTCCCAACACCATTTGTTGAAGAGACTGTCTTTTTTCCATTGGACATTCTTTCCTGCTTTGTCAAAGATGAGTTGACCATAGAGTTGAGGGTCCATTTCTGGGCTCTCTATTCTGTTCCATTGATCTATGTGTCTGTTTTTGTGCCAGTACCATACTGTCTTGATGATGACAGCTTTGTAATAGAGCTGGAAGTCCAGAATTGTGATGCCGCCAGCTTTGCTTTTCTTTTTCAACATTCCTCTGGCTATTCGGGGTCTCTTCTGGTTCCATACAAATTTTAGGATTATTTGTTCCATTTCTTTGAAAAAAGTGGATGGTATTTTGAAGGGGATTGCAATGAATGTGTAGATTGCTCTAGGTAGCACTGACATCTTCACAATGTTTGTTCTTCCAATCCATGAGCATGGAACGTTTTTCCATTTCTTTGTGTCTTCCTCAATTTCTTTCATGAGTATTTTATAGTTTTCTGAGTACAGATCCTTTACCTCTTTGGTTAGATTTATTCCTAGGTATCTTATGGTTTTGGGTGCAATTGTAAATGGGATTGACTCCTTGATTTGTCTCTCTTCTGTCTTGTTGTTGGTGTATAGAAATGCCACTGTTTTCTGTGCATTGATTTTATATCCTGCTACTTTACTGAATTCCTGTATGAGTTCTAGCAGTTTTGGGGTGGAGTCTTTTGGGTTTTCCACATACAGTATCATATCATCTGCAAAGAGTGAGAGTTTGACTTGCTCTTTGCCGATTTGGATGCCCTTGATTTCTTTTTGTTGTCTGATTGCTGTGGCTAGGAGTTCTAATACTATGTTGAATAGCAGTGGTGAGAGTGGACATCCCTGCCGCGTTCCTGACCTTAGGGGAAAAGCTCTCAGCTTTTCCCAATTGAGAATGATATTCACTGTCGGTTTTTCATAGATGGCATTTATGATATTGCGGTATGTACCCTCTATCCCTATACTCTGAAGAGTTTTGATCAAGAAAGGATGCTGTAGTTTGTCAAATGCTTTTTTGCATCTATTGAGAGGATGATATGATTCTTGTTCTTTCTTTTGTTAATATATTGTATCACGTTGATCGATTTGCGGATGTTGAACCAGCCTTGCAGCCCAGGGATAAATCCCACTTGGTCATGGTGAATAATCCTTTTAATGTACTGTTGGATCCTATTGGCTAGGAATTGGGTGAGAATTTTTGCATCCATGTTCATCAAGGATATTGGTCTGTAATTCTCCTTTTTGATGGGTCTTTGGTTTTGGGATCAAGGTAATGGTGGCCTCATAAAATGAGTTTGGAACTTTTCCTTCCATATCTACTTTTTGGAACAGTTTCAGGAAATAGGTATTAAATCTTCTTCAAATGTCTGATAGAATTCCCCTGGGAAGCCATCTGGCCCTGGGCTTTTGTTTGTTGGGAGATTTTTGATGACTGCTTCCATTTCCTTAGTGGTTATTGGTCTGTTCAGGTTTTCTATTTCTTCCTGGTTCAATTTTGGTAGTTGATACATCTCTAGGAATGCACTCATTTCTTCCAGGTTATCTAATTTGCTGGCATAGAGTTGCTCATAATATGTTCTTATAATTGTTTGTATTTCTTTGGTGTTGGTTGTGATCTCTCCTCTTTCATTCATGATTTTGTTGATTTGGGTCATTTCTCTTTTCTTTTGGATAAGTCTGGCCAGGGGTTTATCAATCTTCTTAATTCTTTCAAAGAACCAGCTCCTAGTTTTGTCGATCTGTTCTACTGTTCTTTTGGTTTCTATTCATTGATTTCTGCTCTGATCTTTATGATTTCCTTTTCCTGCTGGGTTTAGGCTTTATTTGCTGTTCTTTCTCCAGCTCCTTTAGGTGTAGGGTTAGGTTGTGTATTTGAGACCTTTCTTGTTTCTTGAGAAAGGCTTGTATTGCTATATACTTTCCTCTCAGGACTGCCTTTCCTGTATCCCAAAGATTTTGAACCGTTGTGTTTTCATTTTCATTGGTTTCCATGAATTTTTAAAATTTTTCTTTAATTTCCTGGTTGACCCATTCATTTGTTAGTAGAATGCTCTTTAGCCTCCATGTATTTGAGTTCTTCCTGACTTTCCTCTTGTGATTGAGTTCTAGTTTCAAAGCAGTGTGGTCTGAAAATATGCAGGGAATAATCCCAATCTTTTGGTAGTGGTTGAGACCTGATTTGTGACCTAGGATGTGATCAATTCTGGAGAATGTTCCATGGGCACTAGAGAAGAATGTGTATTCCGTTGCTTTGGGATGGAATGTTCTGAATATGTCTGTAAAGTCCATTTGGTCCAGCGTTTCATTTAAAGTCTTTATTTCCTTGTTGATCTTTTGCTTAGATGATCTGTCCATTTCAGTTAGGGGGGTGTTAAAGTCCCCCACTATTATTGTATTGTTGTCAATGTGTTTCTTTGCTTTTGTTATTAATTGCCTTAGATAATTGGCTGCTCCCATGTTAGGGGCATAGATATTTACAATTGTTAGATCTTCTTGTTGGATAGACCCTTTAAGTAGGATATAGTGTCCTTCTTCATCTCTTATTACAGTCTTTGTTTTAAAATCTAATTTGTCTGATATAAGGATTGCCACCCCAGCTTTCTTTTGGTGTCCATTAGCATGGTAAATGGTTTTCCACCCCCTCACTTTCAATCTGGGGGTGTCTTTGGGTCTAAAATGAGTCGCTTGCAGACAGCATATGGATGGGTCTTGTTTTTTAATCCAGTCTGATAGCCTGTGTCTTTTGATTGGCACATTGAGCCCATTTACATTCAGGATAACTATTGAAAGGTATGAATTTAGTGCCATTGTATTGCCTGTAAGGTGACTGTTACTGTATATTGTCTTTGTTCCTTTCTGATCTATGCTGCTTTTAGGCTCTCTTTTTGCTTAGAGGACCTCTTTCAATATTTCTTGTAGGGCTGGTTTCATGTTTGCAAATTCCTTTAGTTTTTGTTTGTCCTGGAAGCTTTTGATCTCTCCTTCAATTTTCAATGACAGCCTAGCTGGATATAGTATTCTTGGCTGCATATTTTTCTCGTTTAGTGGTCTGAAGATATTATGCCAGTCCTTTCAGGCCTGCCAGGTCTCTGTGGATAGGTCTGTTGCCAATCTAATATTTCTACCATTGTAGGTTACATATCTCTTCTCCCGAGCTGCTTTCAGGATTTTCTCTTTGTCTCTGAGACTCGTAAGTTTTACTATTAGATGTCGGGGTGTTGACCTATTTTTATTGATTTTGAGAGGGGTTCTCTGTGCTTCCTGGATTTTGATTCCTGTTTCCTTCCCCACATTAGGGAAGTTCTCTGCTATTATTTGCTCCAATATACCTTCTGCCTCTCTCTCTCTTTCTTCTTCTTCTGGGATCCCAATTATTCTAATGTTGTTTCGTCTTATCGTATCGCTTATCTCTCGGATTCTGCCCTCGTGATCCTGTAGTTGTTTCTCTCTCTTTTTCTCAGCCTCTTTATTTTCCATCATTTGGTCTTCTATATCGCTGATTCTCTCTTCTTCCTCATTTATCCTAGCAGTTAGTGCCCCCATTTTTGATTGCACCTCATTAATAGCCTTTTTGATTTCGACTTGGTTAGAGTTTAGTTCTTTTATTTCTCCAGAAAGGGTTTCTCTAATAACTTCCACACTTTTTTCAAGCCCAGCTAGTATCTTTAAAGTCATGATTCTGAACTGTAGGTCCGACATCATACTAATGTCAGTATTGAGTAGGTCCCGGCAGATGGTACTACCTCTTGTTATTTTTGCTGAGGTGATTTTTTTCATCTTGTCATTTTGTCCAGAGGAGAAGAGATAAATGAGAGAACAGAATGCTAACAGGTTAACAACGTCTCCAGCAAATATACTCTATACAAATCAGAAAAGACCTGAAACCAGGGGACAAGAAAGGGAAAGGAAGAAGAGAAAAAAAAAGGAAAAAGAAAAAGATAAAAACAAACAAAAACAGAACAAAACAAAACAAAAAAACAGAATATGATCAAATATGATCAGGCTAGTGCATAGATCAGTGCCACACACTAGCTTTTGGACATATTTTGGTCTGTTAGAAGAAAGTGCCTGCTAAAATTTTAAAGGAAGAAAGACTTATATATGTATAAAATAAGAGTTGATACAATGAAGGGATGGCAGATGACTGTAAAGATGAAAATTATAAAAGATTTTATAAAAGGAATTGATAAGATAAGAAGTTGTTTTTAAAAAGAAAGAAGAAGATTTAAAAAGAAAAAGAAAAAGGAAAAAAAAAGGGAGAGAATGTGATCAGGTAGGAGAATAGAACAAAGCCATACACTAGTGATTTAGGGTATATTTTGATCTGTTGGAAGAAATTGTATATCAAAATTTTAAAGAGAGAACAACTTATATATATATATATATATATATATATATATATATATGCCAAAGATAAGAGTTACTACTATGAAGGGATAAAAATATGACTCTAAAAATGAAAAATAAAAAATGTTTTTTTAAAAAAGGGATTGATACGATGTTGTTTGAAAAAGGGAAAAAGAAATATTAAAAAAAAACAATTAAAAAATTAACTTTGAAAAACTAATGAATTATGGTAAAAAAGCCATGAATTCTATGTGCAATATTCCTCTAGCGCTGGAGTTCTCCCATTCTCCTTGATCGGTAAACTTGGTCTTGGCTTGCTGACTGTTCGTGCTGATCTTCTGGGGGAGGGGCCTGTTGCCGTGGTTCCCAAATGTCTTTGCCGGAGGCAGAATTGCCCCGCCCTTGTCGGTCCAGGCTAAGCAAGCTCCTTGGGTTTGCTCTCAGGAGCTTTTGTTCTCTGCAAGCTCTCGGTACAGCTTTGGAGGACCAGGGTGAAAATGGTGACCTCCCAATCTCAGCCCGGAGGAGCTGAGAACTCAGGGCCCCGCTCCTCAGTGCGCCCCCAGAGAAAAGCAGTCACTCCCATCTCCCCGGTCTCCGGCCGCACTCCGTGCTCACCCGGCCTGTGATCGAGGGTTTCTATGTCTGGCACCCGACCCCGTGTGGAGTCTCCAAACCCAGCAGATCCCTGTGGTGTGCTTCTGCGCCACTCCTCCCCGGGGAGAAAGGGGAGTCTCCCCGGCTCTGCCACTTGTTGGGTCCCTGCTGGAGGAGCAGTGGCCCGACTGGGCCGCGGATCACAGTTTATGGCAACCCCGAGCTGAGAGCCCGCACCTCGGCTCCGTCTCTGTAGCCGGCTTCCACGCTCTGATATTTGGGAGCTCTGCCGCACTCAGGCACCCCTGGTCTTTCTGTGACCCCGAGGGTCCTGAGACCACACTGTCCCGCGAGGGTTCCACCCCCCGCTTAGCCACTGCAGCGACGTCCCTCAGCGGAGCCGACTTCTAAAAGTTCCGATTTTGTGCTCCGCGGCTCTATCATTTGCCAGAAGCGGCCGACGGAGGCCCCCTCCGGCGCTGTCCATCCTCCCGAATATCGCCTCGGATTCACTTCTCCGCACGTCCTACCTTCCAGTAAGTGGTCGCTTTTCTGTTCAGAGTATTGTTACTCTTCTTATCTTTGATCTCCTGTTGAGTTCGTAGGTGTTCAGAATGGTTTGATCCGTATTCAGCTTAATTCCTGAGACCAGACGAAATCCAGGTCTCCTACTCCTCTGCCATCTTACTCTGTCCCCTGTAAATTATTCTTTAATTGTGGTCTAGGGACAGGCTTTCTACCTCTCACTCAAAATCTAGGGGCAATAAAGTGATCAATTTGATTACATTAAAACACAAGGCAAAATCAATCATAAACAAAATCAAAGGACAATTGACAAACTAGTAGATCATATCCATAAATGAAAGGCTAATATTTTTACTATATAAAGAACTCTTAAAAGTTGAAGGACAAAGTACCAAAAACACCCTATTGGGTTGTAAATTGGATAGAGGTGTTGTAAAATGAGAGTTGGTTGGAATATAAATCCAGGAAATGAACTGAGGTTGCCTTGGAAAACAATGCAGAGAAGAGACATAGGTTGACTGAGCTCTGGAGTATTCAAGTACAAACATGTCGGAAGAGGGAAAGGAACTAGGAAAAAGAATCAGAAAAGAACAACCAGTTGATGAACAAATTAAGCACATCTTGTGTTCTTTTTCCGTCTTAATATAAAAAAAAAATGGCTCAGAAGTGAGTACTATTAAATTACAAGAAGCTGCTAATATGACAAAAAGAATCTATTGAAAATTTACTTTTCAAGCCAGGCAGTTCATTGTTCTTTTGTATCATTTAAATAAGGAGCCATTATTATTTTTGGATTGAATTAATGATTTGAAAATTTAATTAAAGTAAGGGGGGTGGGAGGGATGGGATTACTGGGTGATAGACATTGGGGAGGGTATGTGCGATGGTGAGCGCTGTGAATTGTGCAAGACTGTTGTATCACAGACCTGTACCTCTGAAACAAATAATACATTATATGTTAAAAAAAAAAAAGAAGATAGCTGGAGGGGAAGAATGAAAGGGGGAATCGGAGGGGGAAACGAACCATGAGAGACTATGGACTCTGAAAAATAAACTGAGGGTTTGAGAGGGGAGGGGGGTGGGGGATGAGTTAGTCTAGTGATGAGTATTAAAGAGGGCACGTATTGAATGGAGCACTGGGTGTTATATGTAAACAAGGACTCATGGAACACTACATCAAAAACTAACGATGTAATATATGGTTATTAACATAACATAATAATAAAAAATGATTTTAATAAGACTTTAAGAAGAAATCAATGTAGAACTGGTTTTAATTACCTGGCCCTTTATAGTTTATATAATCTTATAAAATCAAAATAAAGCACTGCTCAACTGTGAAATAAATAAATAAATAAATAGTAAGTTAATTTGTGTATATCTAAATTAAAGCTTCTACAATGAGATGTATCAACTCTTCACCCTTTGTTCTACATGCATTATTCTCTGTAAATAATTAAGTACCTTTTGGAAGCATTTAGGAAATTATCCTCTTTCTGCTGTACAGAAACCCGAAAATGCAGCTTTTCAAAGTACAAAGTTTTCTTGGGAGATAACAAATCCTAAAAACATAGCTTACTAAATAAAATATTTTGAGAAATAGACATTTTCTAAAACCACTTAAAGCATATATGAAGTGAAGAATATAAACCTCTGGAACACTGTTTCATCTATGCTGCCTAATACTTGGTGGCCCATGTTAAAATACAGTGACAATAAATAGAGCCTGCTGTGTTTGACACACTATTTAGAGTAGCTCCAGAGAGTAGAGGAACGTTTACTGTTTTTAATCATTAGCTTGAAATGATTGATCAACAGTGTTACTGGAGTGCTAGTCATTTAAATATAAAAGCACTTTGAAGTTTCTAATTTTAGAAAGAAATAATTGAGTAAACAGCCAAGTTAATCATCATGGATGCCTTAGTGTCAAGACGGGCAATTCGTAATTTTGAAAAACAGTGGTACGAAGTAAAAAGAAATCTCATCAAGTTAATGTGATTTGTTTCCTGAAATGTTATTTAAGTGGAAACTAAACTTGAGTCATTTTGACACAGATTGAGTATAGCAAATGAAGGAGAGCGAAAGCTGACTTACTTCTACCTTTGAAGACACTTGCTGTTTGTACTAGTCCTCTCAGAAAGCAATTCATCACTTCAAAAATGTGTCTTCATCTATATCATTCATTAATTTTTATAATAACCAAGTATGTATTCTGAAAGGCTGATTTATTTTTATACCCAGTGTAAAGTATATAATCTCTGATTGTTAATAGAGAAAGATTGGGAGAATCAAAAATGAAAGTTTTCAGTTATTCTCAAAAGACTAAGAAAATTGTGGGCAAAACCAGTGGTTTCCTTACCCTGAGACAACTTCTGTAATTTTCAAGACCGAAGATTTGGAGAGTTTTCTTTCAACTTTGTAGAGACTTTTTTTTTTTAATTCTTCAAAATAGATAGGATTCGCAATACTTCAGAAGTCCTATCTCTACTTTCTGTATGGTTTCCCTTCTTTTGGGGGCCTGTCTTGCTCTCATATTCTACTTATTTAAAGTCTAGGAAGAAAGAAAACCATTGAATGCACTGATGTTAAGGTCTTGTTATATGAATATTCCTGAGGGCAAATGCTTTTAAAGGAGAAGTTTGATTAATGAATTCTTACCCTAAATGAATGTAATGCTTCAAAATCAGATTAGAGAAACACCAGAATACATAGCAGTAAACCCCAAACCAGATAATTGTGAAGGGATGTTCATATAGTGAAACTGGTCATTTCACTTGCTTTCTAACTTATTTTATGGAATACTAGGTTAGAGAACCTGGAGTGTATTTTAGAAGACAGAGTTTGGAATAACATAGAGCAGGAGTTCCCAAAATGTTTTAAAACATGAATAGTATTAAAATGTTTTGTAGATCCCACACAAAACTAGCTTCATTGCCAGACAATTCAGTTATAGTAAAGCATCCCTAAAAACTTGACCATTGTTGGACAGGTTTGTATTGAATTAACCTGAATTATACTTGGAAAATAGTAAATGAATTCCATGTGAACTATATTAATTTTTTAAAAGATTTTATTTATTTATTTACTTATTTGAGAGAGAGAGAGAGAGCATGAGAGGGGGAGGGTCAGAGGGAGAAGCAGACTCCCCGCTGAGCAGAGAGCCTGATGTGGGACTCGATACCGGGACTCCAGGATCATGACCTGAGCTGAAGGCAGTCGCTTAACCAACTGAGCCACCCAGGCGCCCTATATTAATTTTTTCTAATGACAATGTCTGATGCAAATAAGAATTTGAGGGCTCTTTTTAACAACTTTGCAATGGCCAAGCCCCCCTAACACTCCCACCTGAAATATACACCTGCTCATCCACAAGTTTATGATTCAGCATCAAGAACACTGTCTCAGAAGCAACACACATGAATACAAGGTAGTATAAACAGATGGTCAATAAGTTACTGATGGAAAACAGGTTGTTGGCATTTTAAAATATTGAGAGGCAGAACTAATACAGGTAGTCCTTATAAGGATATTGTTTTCCTAAAGTACATTTTAAAATACTTTAGAAATTGAAAATCATCTTTTCATAGAAACAACAGTGGTTAGGTTGTCACAGGGACAATTTCACTTATATACCTCAAGGACAATTTATTTCTAAAATACCACTTGGGAGGATGGAAACACATTTCACCCCCTGCAGAAGAATGACTAATCTATTTTGGTAGATGTGTAAAGAGTAGGTTATAGAGGATTTCTATCTATCTAACTATCATCTATCTATCTATCTATCATCATCTATCTATCTATCATCTATCACCTTTCATCTTTCATCTATATATATTTGTGTGTGTGTATATATGTGTGTGTGTGTGTGTCTGTGTGTGTGTGTATTTATTTCTCTGCCTGATTACTTGTTTCCTTAACATTTGTATAACAAGAGCAAACTTTTATGCACTTTTTGGAGTTTTATACTGTGCGTGTCCATGAGGTGGGTGTCAGAGGTAATGTGTTTACATCATAAACTACCTGTGTTTCAAAGTATCCTTAATTGTTCTTTGTTCCTGAAGCCAGTAGGGTTTAAATAATTTGACCAAATGTGTACTGAAGAATGTCTGCACTGAATGAAAACATGGACCACAAAAGATGAAAGCCTCTGTCAATATAGATTTAAATCCTCTAGTTTTCCAAAAGTGCAATGTGTGTTCATAGTGAAATCTTTCTGCTGGTGCATTTTAATTCTGCTAAGAAGGCATAGTCTATAGAAGTTAAGACAGAGGTCATTGTCCATAGAATTTTACACTTGGCCTTTGTCCTGAGTTTTCCAGCAAGAGCTCTCATTAATATCAATTTTCCTGACAGCTTTCATGATGTGGACACATTAATACTAGGAACTGGATTGTGATCACTGACATAAACTACTAACTGCTGTCAGAGAGCAGTGACTTCAAATCATTTACCGAAGATTTAATGTAGTGGAGAAAATTAACCTCATCAAGAACTTAGCTTGTGTATGAAGTAAGGAATATATTTATTACTTCCTAGTAAAAATGATTTGCGAGAGGACATGCTTTCATGGTTTTAATTGAATATGAATCATCAAAACATGGGATTTCCCTTATCATTTCTACTGATGTGCGTGACCCCAGGTAAATCATTTAAAAAAATTCTTCCTTTAATAACCCAACAGCAACAAGGTAAAGTCTCCAAAACAAGGGAAACAAAAGTGAAAATGAACTTTTGGGACTTCATCAAGATAAAAAGCTTCTGCACAGCAAAGGAAACATTCAACAAAACTAAGAGACAACCCATGGAATGAGAGAAGATATTTACAAATGACACTACAGATAAAGGGCTGATATCCAGGATCTATAAAGAACTTCTCAAACTCAACACCCAGAAAACAAATAAGTCAAAAAATGGGCAGAAGACATGAACAGACACTTCTCCAAAGAAGACATACAAATGAATAACAAACATATGAAAAAATGTTCATCATCATTAGCCATCAGGGAAATTCAAATCAAAATCACAATGAGATACCACCTTACACCAGTTAGAATGGCAAAAATTGACAAGGCAAGAAACAACAAATTTTGGAGAGATTGTGGAGAACCTCCCACTGTTGGTGGGAATGCAAGTTGGTACAGCCACTTTGGAAAACAGTGTGGAGGTTCCTCAAAAAGTTAAAAATAGAACTACCCTATGACCCAGCAATTGCACTACTGGGCATTTACCCCAAAGATACAGATGTAGTGAAAAGAAGGGCTACATGCACCCCAATGTTCATAGTAGCAACGTCCACAATAGCCAAACTGTGAAAAGAGCTGAGATGCCCTTCAACAGATAAATGGATAGAGAAGATGTGGTCCAGGGACCCCTGGGTGGCTCAGTCATTAATCATCTGCCTTCAGCTCAGGTCACAAACCCAGGGTCCTGGGATTGAGCTCCACATCAGGCTCCCTGTTCTGCAGGAAGTATGCTTCTCCCTCTCCCACTCCCCCCCTGCTAGTGTGTTCCCTCTCTCACTGTCCTTGTCTGTGTCAAACAAATAAAATCTTAAAAAAAAAAAAGATGTGGTCCATATATACAATGGAATATTACTCAGCCATCAGAAAGGATGAATACCCAACTTTTGCATCAACATGGATGGAACTGGAAGAGATTATGCTAAATGAAATAAGTCAAGCAGAGAAAGTCAATTACCATATGGTTTCACTAATTTGTGGAACATAAAGAATAACATGGAGGACATTAGGAAAAGGAAGGGAAAAATGAAGGGGGAAAAATCAGAGGGGGAGACAACCATGAGAGACTATGGATTCGAGGAAACAAATGGAGGGTTTTAAAGGGGGAGGGGAGTGGGGGGATGGGTTAGCCTGGTGATGGGTATTAAAGAGGGCACATTCTGCGTGGAGCACTGGGTGTTATACAGAAACAATGAATCATGGAACACTACATCAAAAAGAAAATAAAATAAAATTATGTGTGTTTTGACAGTAAGACATCTCACCTTGAGCATAAGGTTTAATGATGCATTTTCTTTCAAAACTTATGGTAAAACACCATTATATTCTCAAAAGAGAAATAAGCATTTCTAAATATTCTATGAACATAAAAATGTAGCAACACATGAAATAGCTTTCAATTTCCATCTTATAAGTGCTCTTCATTGTTCATTAATTTTTAATAATATATGCTTGTGATAACAACTCTGGGGTTCAACCTATTGACTCCTGGATCTACTCCTACTAGATGGGCTCATCCTTCTCTGACCATAATAAGAGATAGGGAGCTACATCTAAGGTGCAAACTACTATAATAACTAGAATTTCATCTATACTCATACACCCCCAGTTCTATGTTTTCCCATTTGATATAATGGACACTAGAGGAGTTAAAGTAACGTGGATTTGGAAGAACTGATTTATTTGCACTAAGAACTACTAAGCCAGTAGAATAAAAAAACAGTTTCTATCAGTTACCAGTTTCATCTATAACCTAAAACGTGTTTATAATCAATCTCAACTTCCATCTGCTGTGCTAACTCCTACCCAGATCTTTTTCTCAGGTGAAGCTGCCAAGATAATGTGCTACTGCTTCACCTCTGTCTTTTCTTCACTTATATGAGGATTTTTCTTATTACAATTTTTAAAAATATTTTATTTATTTATTTGACAGAGAGAGAGAGAGAGAGAGCATAAGCAGGGGGAGGAGCACGCAGAGAGGGAGAAACAGGTCCCCCACCAAGCCGAGAGCCTGCTTTGGGGCTGGATCCCAGGGCTCTGGGATCAGGACCTAAGCCAAAGGCAGACACTTAACTGACTGAACCACCCAGGTGCCCCTCATTATAATCTTACTGACACTGGGGAAGGTCACACTATCCAGATATTCAAGAGTGCCTATGTGAAGTGTAGATTGCCAAGGCATTGCTGTCTATACCGATGAGGCATTATGTTCTTGGTTCATCCTTTTTATAATTGAACATATGCAGAAACATTTTAATAAACTTTTTGGGTCTCGCATGCCTAGGAATATCTTCTTGACCAAGGCACTCTTATTGACTAGACACGGCTGTCACGGCTCTCTTTTGGTTGTGCCATAGCACTTAAAAAAATTTTTTTAATTAACATATAATGTATTGCTTGTTTCAGGGTACAGGTCTGTGATTCATCAGTCTTACCCAATACACAGCATTCATCACATCAGGCCATATCTAACTCAAATTTCTAGGTTAGTACAGTTTGCTTTTGTTATTTCAATATAAAACTAAAAGTGACCTCAGTTTCACTAAATTGAGAAAGACCTTTGAAAAAATGCAATCATTATTGTGATTTTGATAAATCAAAATTTTACTTTCAGATTTTGGATACTAGCCCTTTATCTGATATGTCATTTGCAAATATCTTCTCCCATTCTGTCGGTTGTCTTTTGGTTTTGAGGACTGTTTCTTTTGCTGTGCAAAAGCTTTTTATCTTGATGAATTCCCAATAGTTCATTTTTGCCCTGGCTTCCCTTGCCTTTGGCGATGTTTCTAGGAAGAAGTTGCTGTGGCTGAGGTCGAAGCGGTTGCTGCCTGTGTTCTCCTTTAGGATTTTGATGGACTCCTGTCTCACGTTTAGGTCTTTCAACCATTTGGAGTCTATTTTTGTGTGTGGTGTAAGGAAATGGTCCAGTTTCATTCTTCTGCTTGTGGCTGTGCAATTTTCCCAACACCATTTGTTGAAGAGACTGTCTTTTTTCCATTGGACATTCTTTCCTGCTTTGTCAAAAATGAGTTGACCATAGAGTTGAGGGTCCATTTCTGGGCTCTCTATTCTGTTCCATTGATCTATGTGTCTGTTTTTGTGCCAGTACCATACTGTCTTGATGATGATAGCTTGGTAATAGAGCTTGAAGTCCGGGGATGGGTTAACCTGGTGATGGGTATTAAAGAGGGCACATATCGAATGGAGCACTGGGTGTTATATGCAAACAATGAATCATGGAACACTACATCAAAGACTAATGATGTAATGTATGGTGATTAACATAACATAATAAAAAATTTTATTTTCATATTTGCCTTAAAAATATTATTCTTATATTAAACGATGAGATACAGTATGAAAACAAAATTCCCTTCTATACTCCATGAATCCTATCACTTACTTTCCAAGGAAAGAATAAGTTATGATTTATTTGATCTAAACTAACGCCATTCCAGGTACATATTCAAACTTATAGTGCTCTCTGAAACTCACTTTTGGGCAGGATTCTAAGTGGAAAGTGGAAAATAACCAGTTGTGGTGTCCTTGCCCTAGATAACATTTTGTTGAATTTCTACTGTCTTATGATTTCTAAGAAAGGAAATGACTGTATAGTTCACCCAACTTACACAAAAATACAAAAAAAAAACCTCAATATTTAAATGTATAAGAAGTATACTGGAAATCAACCACGACTCACTGAATGAGTATAAGGTAAAATCCATAGCTCTTATCATTTATTTTTCATCAATAAAAAAATAACAGGTCTTGCTGGATAAGGATATTTTATAAATTAAAAATATATTTCATATTTTAAATTTTTAAATGAAATAATTTATACTTTAAAATATTGATAATAGTAATAAGATAATCGACTATCTGCATTTTTCTTTTTTCTTTGCATTTTTCTATTTTGCACAGGTGGCAGAAAATAATAGCTAAAACATGTTTGCAAAGCTCATTTTTTAGGTAGTTTCCTTTTCCTTAGCATTTTTAGAGTTGCTGCATTAAGACTATGGAAAATGGATCAATTATTATTCAGCTTAGACTCACAAGGTTAAATGTTAAATTGTCACCTTACAATAACAGAAGTAGTTAGGAATGTTTAATTTGGTGACCAATGTCATTTTTTGGTTGAACATGCAGGGGAAAAATACGACAAACTTTCTTAGTCAGAAGGATGTCAACAATCTTTAACCTTTTTTTTTTTTTTTTTTTTTTTTTAACAAGGACACCCATCCACATTCAGGCCAGAATACACTCTACTATTTTGTACATGAGAAAATAAGCAGCACTAATGCAAACCGAAAATGGATATTGACTATTCCTTTCCCCATGCTGCTGCCTCTCTCTGGGTGAGAATATAATCATAGGTAGAGCAGACAGATCTCTCAAAGCTGTGTAGTGGATGCCATAAAGAGGAACATAAGTGGCCAGCTGCCCCCTTGATGGTAGAAAGAAGAATGATTTGGTGTCCTTGCGTGCTTTCTGCTTTTGAAAGGTTTGCTGCCCAAGGCACAACTGCAGATGTATTATTATGTGTGTCGAATCTAAAATTGCATGTGTAGGAGGGTGTCCTGGGAGTAAGGACAAGAGCCACCCTCTGCATGTAGAGGACCTGAATGGGATTTGTGAGGCCTACTTCTCATCTGAGCTCCCCAGGCTGTTAAAAAGTAAACCGATATTGTCTTTTGACAGATGACAAGCATAGCTACACGTAAGAATGTGAAAGGAAAGCACAAAAGAATTTCCTTCTCCTAACCACCTAAAGAGATCTTTTGTAGTATCCTGAGCTTATGATGAGATGAATCAAAACATATATGAATAAAAGAATTTGAGAGTTATTTTAATGATAAAACAAAGATAAAAATCACCATGTTAAAAATAACTTGGAAGTGTGTGTGTGTGTGTGTGTGTGTGTAAACTGAAGTTCTTGGGAGCAAAATAAGTTTGACACAATTTATACTTTCATCTGTTTAATCTGTGAGTTGCCCAAACTACAGATCACAGTAAATACCCTTTGGTCATGCCTGTGATTTAGCTCTTCTGGGATTTGTTCACTACTTCATACCAGTTAAATCTGAAGGCTGGCATCGTAAGACTAGTGTATAGATCCAGAGAACTAGATATGAGTCATATTTCATCATGGTTTTCCTTGCTAATGGCTTCCCCCTGAAAATAGAATAAAATCAGCCCAGAAGGTCCTACATGGTCCTGTTCTCTCTCCAGTATCTACTTGCTCCTCTTTCCCTCCTCACACTTCCTTATGTTCTCTCTTGCTTTCTCTACTCCAGCCACATTGGCTTTTCTTTCTTCAGAAGGGCCATGGCCATTCTCTCCACCTGGACTGTTCTTCAGATCCAGTCATGGCCACCTCCTTGTCATTCACTTTTTAGCTGCAATAGCACTTCCTCCAGGAAAGCTTCTGTATGCCTTATCTAAAATTCCCCCAAACCCAGCCACTTGCTAAGTATAAATTTGTTTTATTTTTTAAATAGCACTTGTCCCCATCTGAGAGTTTTCTTATTTATCTGTTTATTGTTTGATTTTCTACACTTTCAGCTCCACATGTGAGCTCCATGAGGGAAAGATTTTGCTTATTTGTTTAGTCAGAGAGTGACCCCTCAATTAATGATGAGGCAGAGATTGGATCATGTACATATTTGATATTTGCTGGAACAGTTAGGCCCTAATCAGAACTTCTTATTTTTGAATAAAGAAAGTCATAGAAATAAAATTGTTAAAATACAGAATAATGGAATGATTTCATAATGCTATGGTAAATATGTAATTTTCTGTAAATCTTTTCAAATAAAGTATGATATTTCAATGTATTTCAGACCAGTCTATAAATTATCCCCTGCTAAAAAAAAAATCTCCTGTTATTTTGACTCAACACAAAGCTTTAGCTATTATAAATTTATCTACACATATTTTAGAATTATTTCAAAAAAGTTTTTTTCCCCCTGATCCTAAAAGGAACCTGTAAGGTACTATTTATTGCATTTAAAATAGCTGATAGAATAAATGACTGATCTGGCAGTTTTGTTTTTTAAAGCAGAAAATAAGAGGGCAATATTGCACACATATATATTCAACTAGATAAATGTAATCAGCATTGCCAGATGCAGTTTTAACATTTGCTTGATTTATTTCTATGTCAGACTGTTTATCCATGTCTGTCCTGGGCCTGGTGAAACAGCATGAATGATAAATTAGTTGACGTGTCTTTAAACTCCTGTCCTCTTTCACTGGGGCTAACTGCAATAGATGCCCTCCCTTTCTCTAGAACTCCAGAATTCCCCCAAACACATCTCATTCCCTGGATATAATCCAATCTTCTCAGTGACTCCAATAATGCAGAGCTGATCTTATCTTTCCCTTTAGTGATATAAATCAATTGACCCTGTCATTCCAAGGACAAGTTCCTTACTGTGGTGCAAAATCTCTTCCAGACTCAAACGTCTCTTCCTCACTGGTCCCACTTTCAGCCCTATCATCCTAGTTACCCTTCTCCCCTTGTCTCTGCACCTATTAATTTATTGTGCCTGAAACATCCTACCAATTCTTACCTCTCAGATTTGTGTAATTCCTGATCACCACTGAAGACTTGGCTCACTTATCTTTTCTTTTGAGCAAACTTCTCTGAGCCCTGTAAAGACCCCTAGTAGCCTTTGAATTCCCCTATTTATAGCACACACCATGTGTTTTATAATCACCAGTTTGTCTGTCTGCATCATTAGATTTTGAAATCTGTGAGCAAAAGGACCTTTGCTTTATATTTTATTTCTCAAGCACAGTACTCGAAATATTATAGAAGTTTAATAATATATTTTTGAATAAATTAGTAAATGTGGCAAAAAGAAGATAAATGAATGAATGAATAATTTGCAATGAAATATAATGGCCTTTAAGCTCCATGAAGATAGATACTATTTTATCTGGATAACTGTATCCATTGGCTCTAGCACAGGTCTGGCACATAGATGTAATTTAATAAAATATGTTAAATAAGTAGACAAATTAACATTAGACAATATATAGGTTTGGTTTTTCAGTTCAAGCGATTCTCTCAGTATAGAAAGTTTCCTCAGTAGGAGAGCAAAACGGATAAAATGAAATTCTGGATTTAGGGCTAATTGATGTCTCTAAAATTCACCTGTGTTTTCTAAAAATAGTAGGGTTTTTTGAAGACTAAAGAAGGCAGTCAATATACAGCCTCCAGAATGTGCTCTGACAGCCAGTGAGTGGCCAGTTAATGTAAGGTATTACCAGTGTTATTTCTACTGCCATGCCTGCTTTTTCTCCTCTTCCTTCTCCTTTTACCAGCACTGCTAGATGAGAGAGAGTTAGACACTTAAAAATGAGAAGGATAAAGAAAAAAATTATGTGTTTTAGTATGAGTAAAAACAAAAATCACAGATTTTTTTTTAACTTCTCAACTCTTGTGACAACAGTTAATTTTATATATCAACTCAACTGGGCTAAGGGATGCCCAGATAGCTGGTAAAACCTTATTTCTGGGTTTGTTTGTGAGGGTGTTTCTGGAAAAGATTAGCATTTGCCTTCATAGACTTTGAAGATCACCTTCACAACTGGGAATGGATAGAAATGGATATCATTAAATCCACCAAGGGCCAAATAGAACAAAAAGGCAAATTTATTCTCTCTGTTGAGCTGGGAAATCCATCTCCTGACCTTGGACAATGCTGCTCCTGATTCTCAGCCTTTGGACTCAGACTGCTTCTTATACCATTGGCCCCCTACTTCTGAGGACTTTGGGTTTGGGCTGGAACTATACCACCAGCTCCCCTGGGCCTCCAGATTGCAGATGGGAGATCATGAGACTTCTCAGCTTCCATAATCACGTGAGCCAAATCCCTCATAATGAATCTTTATATAAAGCCCATTGTTCTGTTTCTCTAGAGAACTCTAACACAGTTATTAAGGCATAACCCCTGAACACTGAGTAAGGTCCTCACAAAGCCAGAAATAATGGAAAATCCTCAAAGCTACATCACTATATTTTATATATAAGCAAATTATATATTGGAATTAGAGTATTTATAGTACATCTTTACAAGTGGACTAGCACTAATTTTAGACAAATACATATTTTAATAGAAACTAAACAGGAAATAATCAGTGACAATTGTAAATATTGAGAATGTAAATGTATATGCCCATATAAATATGAATTGCCAGGCCACCCACATATCAGCAACAGAATCCAAGAATTCTCAAGTAGTATGTTTGTTGCCTCCAGCCTCAAATTTATGACATTAATTTCCTAATTAAACATGCTTGTCTCACTGCATTTTGTGTTGCTACAATCTGATTCGGCACTAAACTAGTTCAAATTGTTTTATGTTTTCAGTCTTCTGATTCATTGATATGCATTACACAACACACTCTTTTCTTTCCAGCATAACCAGATAGGAAATCCTTCATTTGTATTCCATACAGTTTGGGTAGCAATCTGGATTTTCTGTCAATATTCCATGATGATATGTTCAGAAGACTCATTCCCCAGAATGCCAGAGATATTTATAGACTTGACTGGCAAGAAGGGCCAATGTGACTTTGCCAGTGTTCTAACAATTGCCTCAAGTATTTAGAAATGAGTCATCTGGTAAGCAGCCCACCATCACAGAAGCTGATTGCTCATTGTATTCACACAGTGACGATGATAAATAGCCCCTATACAAGGAAAGATTAACACAAACTTTGCTGTATTCATGTAGACTGAACTACAGTATTTCAAGACACCTAAACTTGAATCCCTAGCACAGTTTTTGTGTCATTGCCCCCCCAACAAGAAAAACTCTTTGAGTACATTGTTTTTTGTTTTTTGTTTTTTTAAGATTTTATTTTTTTAAGTAATCTCTACACTCAACTTGGGGCTCAAACTTAACAACCCTGAGATCAAGCAACACACGCTTTACTGACTAAGCTGGTCAGGTGCCCTCAAAGTTTATTTTAAAAGAAGCAAATTTCTAGGGAACCTGGGTTGCTCAGTTGTTTGGGTGACTGCCTTCGGCTCAGGTCATGATCCCGGAGTCCTGGGATCAAGTCCTATATCGGGCTCCCTGCTCCATGGGAAGCCTGCTTCTCCCTCTGACCCCTCCTGTGCTCTTTCTCTCTCTCTCAAATAAATAAATGAAATCTTTAAGAAATAAATAAAAGAAGCAAATTTCTAGATAAGATGAGAACATGAGAAATAGTACTTCACACCTTTTTTTCCCTAATTTTCCCATGACTTACATGAATTCTCTATACTGGGAATGAAAATTGCAGGATTAAGAAAGCAGTTGGGAAAAACCCTAAGCTATAATGAAAGTCTTCTGGGATCAGAGATGATTAAGTTCTGTAAGCTAGAAGGTAAGTGTGTGGTGGGCAGAGAATGGAGGAAGGTGACTCTGAACCCACAAAAAGCCCTTCACATAGATTCCTTTTATTTCTGTACATGGAAGTTGACTATCATGGGGATTGCTACACCAAACAGAGAGCTAGAAATGTCCACCTACCACTTTTTCTTCTCTTACTATATCCTCTTTCATTATACCCAACTTCTTAACTGTCTACTAGGGCCCTTAAATAGTGGCTCTATTCAAAGAAATGTTTCTTCTTTTTTTATTAGGCAATTTTTAATGATTTTTTGAAGAACAAATTTTCCTTGGTCTTTCTTTTGTACTGATACTAGAGAAATCTAAGAAACACTGATAATGAAAAAATAGAACCTATTCTAAATATGATATAATAGTGTTTTTACAAAAAAAAAGGAAAACACATTATAGTATATGAAATGCCAAGATTAATATAGCCTACATTATGTAAAATAAATATCATGCTTGACATAGAAAATGAAACGGGGGGGGGCGCCTGGGTAGCTCATTTGGTTGAGCTTTTGACCTTTGGTTTCAGCGCAGGTCATGATCTCATGGATCATGAGATTGAGCCCCCGGTTGAGCTCCATGCTCAGCAGGGTTATGCTTGAAGATTCTTTCCCTCTGCTCCTTCCCCCATTTGTGCAAGCACTCTTACTCTCTCTCTCACTCTCTCAAATAAATAAATGTCTTTGAAAAGAAAAAGAATGAAATAGGTAAGCAGAGGATAGACTTGATAAACAGTCCCAGGAAAGAGAGGAAAAAGCTTTAAAAAGTGGAATCTTTGGGAAAAGAGATAATATATAAAAAATGTGTATTTTATTTATTTATTTATTTATTTATTTTTTAGCGAGAGAGGGAACACAAGCTGGGGGTGTGGGAGAGGGAGAAGCAGGCCTCCCGCCGAGCAGGGAGCCCCATGCAGGGCTGATCCCAGGACCCTGGGATCATGACCCGAGCCAAAGGCAGACACCTAACAACTGAGCCACCCAGGTGCCCCAAAAATGTGTATTTTAAAACTTAGAATATTTGATGTCTCTGGAAGATGGAACAAAATGATTAAAACCATTTAAGACATGGTAGAAGAAAGTTTTCCTTATCTAAAACAAAACCAAACATGTCTGAAACCAGCATACAATGTTACAAATTTTATAGAAAGAGATCCATGCTTATACATGTGTGTAACTTTCAAAAACAAAGAACTAATCCAATAATCCTTCAAGCATGCAAAAGAAAAATGAACATGCAAAGGTACCAAACCTAGAAACAAATAAAAGTCAAACTGACTGAAGACTGTTTTATGACCATTAAATGCCAGAAGAAAATGGAGTAACCTCTAACATTTAGAAAGCTTGGGCTGGTGTGGAAACCACACTATAGTTTATCTGTGAACAAACAAAAAGGTATTTTCAGATAGGCAAGTAATCAGAAAACTAATCATGAATTTTTTCTGAATAAAATATTTGATTCCTTGTATATTATTAGATTCCAGATAGATGAATCAAAACAGGAAATTCAATATTGGGAAGTAATTACTAAAAAAGACTAGGCACAAAGAATGAAAACATAAAATATAGAAATAATGAAGAGTTACAATCTTAGATAAATAATATTCTTTAAAATGTGGTGTGTGTGTGTGTGTGTGTGTGTGTGTGTGATTCTGTGTGGTTGTGAGTGTGTGTACAACTGTTGCCCACTTGCTCTGCAGTCTTTTTCTATCGTAATCTAGCCTAGGGTTGGTCTTCATTTTGTCTGTTAACTAGCTGCCACCAACTTGCTGTTTTCCATAAATGTGTTTAAAAATTTAGTTTATTTGTGTAAGACCTCATTCTCTTCACCACTACAGATTTGTTTTGTCCTGGGTTTGTTCACTTTTGTTCCAGAGAGATCAGATGATGGAAAGCAATTCCACTGGTCAAGTTTTCAGCTATTAAAAATAAACTAGGGCCCTATTCCTTATTTCCTAAAGCACATCCCTTCCTTTATATGTTGGAATTTGCAGTTATTTGCAGCAAATGAAACTGATACATATTACAGGGACTGAAGAGGTTTTTTTTAAGTATAATTAACATAAAATATTATATTAGTTTCAGGTACAGAACATATTAATCTGACAAATCTCTACATTTCTCAACACTCACCATGATAAGCGTAGGCACCATCTGTCATCATGCAATGTTATTACAATATTATTCACTATATTCTCTATGCTATACATTTCATCCCCATGACTTATTTTATAATGGAACGTTTGTACCTCTTAATTCCCTTTATCTATTTTGCCCACCCCCTCTGTCCACCCGCCCTCTGGCAACCACCGGTTTGTTCTGCATCTTTGAGTCTGTTTTTTGTTTGTTCATTTGTTTTGTTGATCAGACTCCACATAAAAGTGAAAACATATGGAGTTTGCTCAAAAAATTAAAGACAGAATTAACATGTGATCCAGTAATTCCACTACTGGGTACTTGTTCAAAGAAAATAAAAACACCAATTTGAAAAGATATATCTACCCCCACGTTTACTGCAGCATTTTTACAACAGCCAAGATATGTAAACAACCCAAGTGTTCATCAATAGATAATGGTTAAAGAGATGTGATATATGTGTGATATATATGTGAGATATATATATATATTCATCTCTGGATAATGGAGTATTAGTCATAAAAAAGAATAAGATCTTGCCATTTGTGACAACATGGATGGATCTAGAGGATATTATGCTAAGTGAAATAAAACAGAAATTTTTAATATATATTTAAAAGTTTATCATTGAATAATCCATTTTACTTTTTGGTATTTCCAACTTATCAATTATTTTATGAGAATGAAGTTATATCAGCACATTTACACTAGAGTTTACTCTCTAGTTAGAGAGTAATAGCTAGAGTTTACTCTCTAGTTAGGCATGCCACATTGATGGAAATCATGTTTTAAAAATATTTTGGAATGCCTAAGAAATATTTGAAATTCAATTGTTTCTGCACTTAAAATGAGCTAGGACTTCGTCTTTTTATATATGTTCAAAATCAGTGAAAGAGATGATTTCATCTTTTGTAATCCTATTTACATCACATTTCTTGAACTATAACACTTTTATCTTAACAAGTGTCATAAGATCTGGATAGTCAATTATGATATTTCATGGGAGAGACTATGGTTTGGGAAAACTGAACTCTTAGGATTTGGCCACATTCTCCAATCTCTGGATAGCTTGGGCATGTTTCAGCCTTCCTATGCTACAGAAGTATGCTATTACAGTTTCCTAATTTATAAAATGAAGGACATAAATGATTTGTTAGGTTCTTTTCTTGTGTACATTTTTCCAAAGTTTAAAGAAGTAGTTTGGCAAGTAAGTGTAACGTGGTTTTTTTTTTTTTTTTTTGAATAGCACTTTGAGCAAATTTATTATGGTTTAATCAGCATTGGACTGGTTTTATGAATATCTGTGATTATATAAAGAAAATTCTGCAAGCCAAGCCATCTAGGGAAACATACCTTAATTTAAAATTGAAACCGTAGGGAGAGACAATAAGACATTAACAAATAATCTAAGAAATGGACTGCCTAGAAATAAAGACTAGATTCCAGCTTTGTCTCTGGAGTTGATTAGCAAAGATGAGAGATATTACCAAGGGAAAAGAAATCTTATTATGTTTCATTTTCTTAATTATTTCATTCTACCTTTAAAAATTTATGTATGAATTTCAGGACACCAGAGAGCTCAAAATTAAAATGTGATATACATGGAAATCATAATCTGAAGATATTTTAGGAGCAAAGTATCATGAACCTCTGTATCAATTTTTTTAGGAGGGAAATAAATTTCCCTCTGCTCTTGTTTCAGGGCAGAGTTTCCACTCCTAGGACATAGTATGATGAAATTTCTTTTTGAAGAAATGAATTTAAGTGAAGTTCTTGTGTCTAAATAAGGAATTCTGGGTCTAAGAATACATAGTCTCCAAGAGGTGAAGACTTTCATTTCAAATCTACTCCAAAAAGATGAGTTATTATTACAAGTTTAGGTACATGTTTGGGTCTTTTAGAGACAAGAAGCTAAGTTTGTGAGGTCTGGCTTTTAGAGTCAAAGTGCCTCTGTGGGATGTGGTCACATAGTTATGTTATAAGCAGAATTGTATCCCTTTAGTCAGGCTTTTTAAGGAAAGAAAATAATTTTCTACATAATAAAAGCATGAAGATTTCTCTAAGTCTAGAAAAAAGAAAACATTTCTTGTCCTCATGGAGTTGTGGGATGTTGAAGTCTAGGAAGTTACTAACATGATATTAGAAACAAAAGAGCGGCTACTTAAAGAAAGAACGATGTTAATTTCCTGTGTCAACCTGACTGGGTCACAGGGTGCCCAGATATTTGGTTAAAAATTATTCTGGTTGGGTCTGTGAAAACTTTTCTGGATGATATCAACATTTGGATCTATCAAATCAGTAAAGCAGATTTCCCTCTTCCATGTGGACAGGCTTCACCCAATCTACTTCAGGCCCAAATAGATCACAAGGTAGAAAAAGAGAGAATGAGCCCTTTTTTTCCTAAAGATCTTCAAGATGGGACATCCATCTTATCCTGCCTTCAGGCTCAGATTAGAAATTACACCATTGGCTATCCTGGTTCTCAGGCCTTAGTTGGCAGATTTTGGGACTTCTCAACTTCTACAATCATGTGAGCCAATCCTTTATAATAAATCTTTATTTATTTATTACACACACACACACACACACACACACACATCTCCTATTGATTCTGTTTCTCTGGAGAATCCTAATATAGAACCACTTGCACAGGAGTGCTACTTCTGGACCTCAGGTGACAAAACTGAGAACAGACCCATCCTCCTATTGGTACAAAACTTACCACCACCTTGGCATGCATGCTGGTGGTAGTCTTAGGGGGAACTGAGAGACATTCCCCTTGGTGTTCAAGTAGACATTCTAATAGGACATTGGAGGGAGCATCAGAAATCTGATAGCTTAAGGTCTGAGAAGGAAAGTTTAACTGAAATTGTTACTGCGATACAAACTCAGGGACTCAATAACTGGAAATCACTTAGAAGCCTATCTAAATCCATGTGTAGTTTTAGCGACTTTATGATTTGAGTATAAATGTAAATAGGTCTTAAGTGTATCATTTTCAGACATAACCATTCTACACAGTATTCTTGAACTTGGGTAAATAATTGCCTATATATATAATCAACCCAATATATGTGTGGCCTCCTACACTTTTTCTGTCAATGATATAGTCATTCAAAATGCTCCCACATAGTGAAAAAAGATTCAGCAGTTTCTGCTTTTAGATAATGTTATTGAGTAGCCAAGTGAAGGCTATAGACTAGCTTTGGTTAAGAAAATAAAAGGAAGAAAAATATCCTTTTACATATTTGGGATAGAGGAAAATATTTGAGAACATCATTTTTATCAAGATGTTTACTTCACCCACTACAAATGTTGCAAGTTAATCCAAAATGGTTCCTCATTAGTAATAAAGCAATTAAAAATAACTACAACTGCATAACAATGTCACTGTTTTTAGATGCCTAATTACACAACCTCTTCAGGGCAATGGAAATGTCAGCTCATTAGAACACAGTTCTTATTATTTGAAGCAGACTACAACCAATATAAAAGGTGCCATCTTCAAGTTAGCCATTTCGCATGACAGGACAGATGATTAAATTATTATTTCTAAGTCCTTAAATATACACTGAAACTAATTCTGGATGAGATTTATTCCTTACGAGAACAAAGTGAAGGATGAGAAGAGAAAGTAAATCTAAGTTATGCCAAAGCGCTTAATAGGATGATTTCAAATTCATACTTTAAGAAAAATTAACATATGCCTTCATTTTATAAAGACCGTCCAGTTCTCTTTTATCCTGATCTATGTAATTTGAAGCTGTGTTGGTGCTGGGTAGTATTTCAATTAGGCAGATGTTTTCTCTCATTGTAATTCTTTTAATATCTTGACTATTAGTGCTTGGCGAGGATAAGTAGTAATGGACACATATACTCAGGAAATGAAAATCTCATATTGTTGGGGCACCTGGGTGGCTCAGTCATTAAGCGTCTGCCTTCAGCTCAGGTCATGATCCCAGGGTCCTGGGATCGAGCCCTGCATCGGGCTCCCTGCTCCACGGGAAGCCTGTTCTCCCTCTGCCACTCCCCCCTGCTTGTGTTCCCTTTCTTGCTGTTTCTCTCTCTCTGTCAAATAAATAAATAAAATCTTTAAAAAAAAGAAAAAAAGAAAAAGAAAATCTCATATTGTTATCCATCTGGAATATACATGACGCATACCCCTGAGTGATTCTATGAGGCTCCATGAATAAGCCTGAAAAACCATGCAGGTGACAGACACTCATCCTTATTTCATCCTGGCAGAGGCACTGAAGGATTTCTCCTAACTGCATGGTATTCAATACTGATGCCAGCAAGAGCTTTACTATTTTTCTTGTTATAACTATGAGTGTTATTCCAATGAAGCATGCACAGTTTATCTTATGTATTCAAATAGTTTGACAAAACAACTTTAGAATTTTGTGGAAATCACTTGTTGTCAGGCAATCTGTTTCTAGTCTTCATCTTTCCAAAATAGCTGAGGAACATTCAGCACATCCCTTCTCAACTCTGGACCTTGGTTTTCTCCAGTGGAAAATCAGGGCTCACTTCCATACTCTCTGAAGTCCCTTCCAGTGTTGACATTTGATGACTTCATTTTAAGAATTCAGTCTCTTTCAGCTGTCAAAAGAATTGCACTTTCCTTTTGTACTCATTAAAGTGATTTGTACTGCTACCTTTCTCTTCCATTATTTATATTTGAAGAGCAGAAGTCTGCACTCCCTCCTAATCAAAAGGAGCTCGGCATGTTCTGTAGGAGAACAAGAGGATTTTACTCATGTGGTGTTAGTATGAGAGAATAAATATCTATTTTCTCTGGCCGTTCATAATAGCTAGTAGAATGAGTGAGTCACATCAGGATTCTATCTTGAAGTGACTAATGAGGTCTTCTAGAATATCAAATGAGATTTGTCCTGTTGCCCTAGAATTGATGCCATAACCTAAAGCTGAGGACAAAATTACTATGTACTCCCCAGCCTAAGGTGAAAATATATGAGCAGGTAATATCAGACAATTTTCCGCAGGGTTAATTAAAAGTCTTAATAACTCAGTTCCTTGCTCCTATCTCCACCCTCAAGCTAACATAAGATGGCTGAGAATGTTTTCAACCTCTTAAGGAGTACAGGGTCCATGGATGAGAGGTCTAAAGCTACATGGCCCCCCAAAAAGTCACTTGCAAAGACTAGGCATACTTGCAGACAGTGGCATCAACAATCGTGTTCTCCATCTGGATGCTTGCTGAGCTTTAGAACCTGCTGACACCTCTGGCATCTGCATAAAAGCAAAGCATGGATAAACTGCTCCTAAGAACATTTTGGGGTTTGGCATTATGGTTTTTATGACCTACTAGTTCTCCTCTACCAAGGGAAAGAACAGCATGATATTTGAACTAAAGGGTAATGTCCATCTGTGATTTCTGAACAAGGAAGAACTGTTGAGGCTGTCTGTGCCACAGTGATAGAAGGCAAAATGGCAGTAGTATGGCTGGGAAGGAAGTGGTGGGTCATTTACCTTGTGTCTGGGGCCCACAGTGGGGGTTAACAAAAACTTCAGCTATGTCTGTGACTTCACAACCAAGCAGTGGGCTTATCAGAGAAGGGGCTGTGGGCAGCTACTGAACTAGGTAAAGGCATGCTCAATTTGGTGGCATAGACCAAGGACATACTCATGTGAAGACCACCACATAAGCAGATAACTAAAGATCAGTTAAAAACAGACTAAATCAGAGTGAGGCCTTTATTGAAATGTCAGAAGATCTTGGCTTGGCTTAGCCCCAATCCCTGCAACTTGAACCCCACACTGGAGCCCACACATGGAAAAGAGAGAAAGAAGAAGTGTTCTAAAGCCATGACAGATCCTTTTTTTTTTTTTTTTTATTTCAGAGACCCACAGCTAGGGAAATAATCTGACCTCAGGTAAGGGGAAAGATCAAACTTTGAACTGAATTGAGAATAACTTCTAAAAAAATGAAAATAATGGGGCACCTGGGTGGCTCAGTTGGTTAAGCATCTGCCTTTGGCTCAGGTAATGATCCCAGGGTCCTGGGATTGAGCCAGGTATTGGGCTCCCTGCTCAGCAGGGAGTCTGCTTCTCCCTCTCCCTTTGCTACTCTCCCTGCTTGTATGTTCTCTCTCTCTCTCTCTCTCTGTCAAATAAATAAAATCTTTTTAAAAAATGAAAATAATGAAATCTTATATGTAAATCTTTATATGAAAATAACCAAATAAGGGTACCTGGGTGGCTCAGTCAGTTAAGCATCTGCCTTCAGCTAAGGTCATGATCCTGGGGTCCTGGGATTGAGCCCCTCATTGGGCTTTCCACAAAGAAATGAGTGTGCTTCTCCTTCGCCCTCTGTGACATCTCTTGTTTTTGCTCTCAAATAAATAAAATCTTAAGAGAAAAAGAAAGAAAGTAACCAAATAACTACTGAAATACACAAGGTGACAGAAATCCTGAAATGGAGCCAAGATATGCATCAGGATATCTTTGCCTTCCTAGTATGACAGGAGACTTCATTAGAATATTGTTGGAGATGGTTATTTGAAAAAAAAAAAAACAATATATTTAGACCCTCAAGAGTTAAGACTCCTCCAAAATTCAAGAAAAGAGACAGCTTTTTCCTTTACTCGACTGGGGGCACATTTGGAATGGAACTTACTACTTTGGCTTTAAGCCACAGAATATACTTTCAGTTCCCCAATTTTTCACAGCTGTTCCAAAATTCTTTAAGTTGAAAGATTCAGAAAGGAGAATATGCATGGGACACAGACCATTCACTGAGGCATGCATGGAAAAATCCCATTTTTTTAAATCTTAAAAAATCCAGCAGTAAATAATTTCTTCTTTTAGTTTTCTAGATATCTACTTTCATTTCCAATTTTCCAATGTACTTGGTCTGCAACCTGTCTTGGGATATTAGATCTCCTATTTCAGAGAGCTCACCCATTGACTTACTCTCAATTATACCTGAAGAATTTCAGAAGTGGATTCTGTTTCATTCTCATGCCATTGTTACACAACCTGACACTGTATACTTACAGCTCATGCTCACCATCACGCTGAGACTCACTACTTGTTGTTTTCAAAGAACGTTCTCTGGCTGAATAAAAATAACTCACTGGTCCCTATGGGGGAATAGGATTCATTGACCACTGACTGCTTCTTTAATCAACAAAGGATTTCACATACAGCATTTAAATCTAAACATTACAAATACACCAACAACAAGACAGAAGAGAAAGAAATTAAGGAGTCAATCCCATTTACAATTGCACCCAAAACCATAAGACACCTAGGAATAAATCTAACCAAAGAGGCAAAGGATCTGTACTCAGAAAACTATAAAATACTCATGAAAGAAATTGAGGAAGACACAAAGAAATGGAAAAACATTCCATGCTCATGGATGGGAAGAAAAAACATTGTGAAGATGTCAATGCTACCTAGAGCAATCTACACATTCAGTGCAATCCCCATCAAAATACCATCCACTTTTTTCAAAGAAATGGAACAAATAATCCTAAAATTTGTATGGAAGCAGAAGAGACCCCGAATAGCCAGAAGAATGTTGAAAAAGAAAAGCAAAGCTGGCGGCATCACAATTCTGGACTTCCAGCTCTATTACAAAGCTGTCATCATCAAGACAGTATGGTACTGGCACAAAAACAGACACATAGATCAATGGAACAGAATAGAGAGCCCAGAAATGGACCCTCAACTCTATGGTCAACTCATCTTTGACAAAGCAGCAAAGAATGTCCAGTGGAAAAAAGACAGTCTCTTCAACAAATGGTGTTGGGAAAATTGGACAGCCACATGCAGAAGAATGAAACTGGACCATTTCCTTACACCACACACAAAAATAGACTCCAAATGGTTGAAAGACCTAAACGTGAGACAGGAGTCTATCAAAATCCTAAAGGAGAACACAGGCAGCAACCTCTTCGACCTCAGCCGCAGCAACTTCTTCCTAGAAACATCGCCAAAGGCAAGGGAAGCAAGGGCAAAAATGAACTATTGGGATCTCATCAAGATAAAAAGCTTTTGCACAGCAAAAGAAACAGTCCACAAAACCAAAAGACAACCGACAGAATGGGAGAAGATATTTGCAAATGACATATCAGATAAAGGGCCAGTATCCAAAATCTATAAAGAACTTATCAAACTCAACACCCAAAGAACAAATGATCCAATCAAGAAATGGGCAGAAGACATGAACAGACATTTTTCCAAAGAAGACATCCAGATGGCCAACAGACACATGAAAAAGTGCTCAACATCCCTCAGCATCAGGGAAATCCAAATCAAAACCTCAATGAGATACCACCTCACACCCGTCAGAATGGCTAGAATTAACAAGTCAGGAAACAACAGATGTTGGTGGGGATGTGGAGAAAGGGGAACCCTCCTACACTGTCGGTGGGAATGCAAGCTGGTGCAACCACTCTGGAAAAAAGTATGGCAGTTCCTCAAAAAGTTGAAAATAGAGCTACCATACGATCCAGCAATTGCACCACTGGGTATTTACCACAAAGATACAAATGTAGGGATCTGAAGGGGTATGTGCACCCCAATGTTTATAGCCGCAATGTCCACAATAGCCAAACTGTGGAAAGAGCCAAGATGTCCATCAACAGATGAATGGATAAAGAAGATATGGTATATATACACAATGGGATATTATGCAGCCATCAAAAGGAATGAGATCTTGCCATTTGCAATGACGTGGATAGAATTGGAGGGTGTTATGCTGAGTGAAATAAGTCAATCAGAGAAAGACATGTATCATATGACCTCACTGATATGAGGAATTCTTAATCTCAGGAAACAAACTGAGGGTTGCTGGAGTGGTGGGGGGTGGGAGGGATTGGGTGGCTGGGTGATAGACATTGGGGAGGGTATGTGCTATGGTGAGCGCTGTGAATTGTGCAAGAGTGTTGAATCACATATCTGTACCTCTGAAACAAATAATGCAATATATGTTAAGAAAATAAAAAGAAGAAGAAGATAGCAGGGAGGGAAAGAATGAAGGAGAGTAAATCGGAGGGGGAGACGAACCATGAGAGACGATGGACTCAGAAACAAATTGAGGGTTCTAGCGGGGAGGAGGTTGGGGGGATGGGTTAGCCTGGTGATAGGTATTAAAGAGGGCACGTTCTGCGTGGAGCACTGGGTGTTATGCACAAACAATGAATCATGGAACACTACATCAAAAACTAATGATGTAATCTATGCTGATTAACATAACAATAAAAAATAAAGAAAAAAATCTAAACATTACAAGAGAAAAATAACAAGAAAGATACCATCTTAAATAGAAAAATCATACTAGGAACTTTTAATTATTAACTAATAATTTTAATTATTAACTATTATAACTTGGCTTGGTTAATAACTTTTAATTATTAACTAAATTGGATACCCACACAACATGCAAAACTGAGTCTGAATGAGGAAAAAATCCTTCAGACAAGATCAGCTATATTAATAAACTTGTAATCATCAGATCTGAATGAAGAAATAACTAATATTGATCAATTATTTTAAGAAAAAACCCTTCTATGTATTGCACTTGTTAATACCTTGACTGAGTCAATTGAATTTTTCCACATCTCAAATGTTAAAAATTTAAATCTCAGCTTTGCCTCTTTCTAGCTGTGTGAGCTCAAACTTAGTCTCATTTTCTTTTAAATTATCTTCTAAGTTTTTACTGCAGAATATGGCACATAGAAAATGCTCAACAAAATCAGTTGTAAATATTAATATGGTCATCTTCAATAAGATAGGATTTTAAAGCTGCTGATATGCTCAGGAACACAACCCAAACACAGGTTTCTTTCACACTGTGCCTACATAGGGGGTTTGTGGCTTCAATCAATTTTTGGATAATATTAGAGGTACATGGGTTCAAGTCTTTCCATTATTTTAAAGAGGAGGAATGAATTACATATATTTTGTACAAACTCCTAACTCATTACAGTGTTTTCAGAGGAATTTTATGGAAAATTCAGAGTGCTACATATAAAAAAATCATTTGGAACAGAACCACATTATTGTTAATGCTGTAAACATTATAAGCAAATATAGCAAAATAGTTGTTTTCTCATATTCCTTACATTACGCCCTTGATATCTATAGCCTTGGATTATTACTACTACAGTTTTAAGTTCTATTTATATATTTTTTCAATAAGTTCTATTTATATTAAGTGAACAGATTATGAACCAGTTAGCTGGTTAAGAAATCATAAAACAGCAAAAGGAAGCTTTGAAGTCACTATGGCCCTGTTGTTAAGCTAGGGACTAGGTGGCTGTAAAAATAAACCTAAAAATTCATTGGTTTAAACAAAAGAACCATTTATTTCTCTCTCATGTAATCATTAGGAAGTAAGCATGCCAGCCCAGGCAGCAAATCAAATTCCCATCTCATACTCAGAAGGAGGAAGAAAGAACTAGAAGAAAACACATTCAGTTCTTCTGAGGGCAACTTCCACATTTGGCACATATCACTTCACAGATATTCTAAAGACAAGAACTTAGACACATGTAGCCACACAATATCATCTTTAACTGTGTGCTTAATATTGAAGACAGAGATGGTCAAATGTTGGCTTAAAACTTAAGCAACCTGGAAGAAATGGATGCATTCCTGGAAACTTTAAACTACCAAGACTGAAACAAAAAGAAACAGACAATCTGAACAGACCAATAACTAGCAAGTAAACTGGAGCAGTAATCAAAAACCTCCCAGAAAACAAGAGTCCAGGGCCAGATGGCTTTCCAGGGGAATTCTACCAAACATTTAAAGAAGAAATAATACCTATTCCACTGAAGTTGTTCCAAAAAACAGAAATAGAAGGAAAACTTCCAAACTCCTTCTATGAAGCCAGCATTACCCTGATCCGAAAACCAGACAAAGACCCCATCAAAAAGGAGGATTACAGACCAATATCCCTGATGAACATGGATGCCAAAATACTCAACAAGATCCTAGCTAGTAGGATCTAATGGTACATTAAAAGGATATTCACCACACGACCAGGTGAGATTATGTTATCAATCAATGTGATAGAGCATATTAATAAAAGAAAAGAAAAGAAACATATGATCCTCTCAATTGATGCAGAAAAAGCATTTGACAAAATACAGCATCCTTTCCTGATTAAAACTCTTCAAAGTATAGGGATAGAGGGAGCATACCTCAATATAATAAAAACCATCTATGAAAAGCCCACAACGAATATCATTCTCAATGGGGGAAAAAACTGAGAGCTTTTCCCTTAAGGTCAGGAACACAACAGGGATGCCCACTCTTACCATTATTGTTCAACATAGTACTAGAAGTCCTAGCCTCAGCAATCAGAAAACAAAAAGAAATAAAAGGCATTCAAATTGGCAAAGAAGAAGTCAAACTCTCTCTCTTCATAAATGACATGATACTTTATGTGGAAAACCCAAAAGACTCCACCCCCAGATTATTAGAAGTCATACAGCAATTCAGCAATGTAGCAGGATACAAAAGCAATGCACAGAAATCAGTTGTGCTTCTATATGCTAACAATGTAACTGAAGAAAGAAAAATTAAGGAATTGATCCCAGTTACAATAGCACCCAAAACCATAAGATACCTAGGAATAAACCTAACCAAGGAGGTAAAGGATCTATACTCTAGAAACTACAGAATACTTATGAAAGAAATTGAGGAAGACACAAAGAGATGGAAAAACATTCCATGCTCATGGACTGGAAGAATAAACATTGTTAAAATGTCTATGCTGCCCAGAGCAATCTACACTTTCAAAGCAATCCCTATCAAAATACCATTGACATTTTTCACAGTTGGAACAAACAATCCTAAAATTTGTATGGAACCAGAAAAGACCCCCAATCACGAGGGGAATGTTGAAAAAGAAAACCAAAGCTGGGGGCATCACAATGCCCGACTTCAAGCTACACTACAAAACTGATCATTAAGACATCATGGTTTTGGCACAAAAACCAACACATAGATCAATGGAACAGAATAGAGAACCCAGAAATGGCCCCTCAGTTCTATGGTCAACTACTCTTTGACAAATCAGGAAAAAATATGCAATGGAAAAAAGACAGTCTCTTCAATAAATGGTTCTCGGAAAATTGGACAGCTACATGCAGAAGAATGAAACTGGACCATTCTCTTACACCACACACAAAGACAAACTCAAAATGGATGAAAGACCTCAATGTGTGACAATAATCCATCAAAATCCTAGAGGAGAACCTAAGCAGTAACCTCTTTGACAACTGCCACAGCAACTTCTTTCAAGACATGTCTCTAAAAGCAAGGGAAACAAAAGCAAAAATAAACTTTTGGGACTTCATCAAGATAAAAAAAAAAAAAAGCTTCTGCCCAGCAAAGGAAACAGTCAACAAAACTAAGAGGAAACCCATGGAATGGGAGAAGATATTTGCAAATGACATTACGGATAAAGGGCTGTATCCAAAATCTACAAAGAACTAATCAAACTCAACACCCCTAAAACAAATAATCCAGTCAATAAATGGGCAGAAGACATGAACAGACACTTCTCCAAAGAAGACATACAAATGCTAACAGACACATGAAAAAATGTTCATCATCACTACCCATCAGGGAAATACAAATCAAAACCACAATGAGATAGCACCTTACACCAGTTACAATGGCAAAATTAACAGGATAGCAAACAAGAAATGCTGGTGAGGATGTACAGAAAGGGGAACTCTCTTACACTGTTGGTGGGAATGCAAGCTGGTACAGCCACTTTGGAAAACAGTATGGAGGTTCCTCAAGATGTTAAAAATAGAGCTACCCTACTACCCAGCAATTGCACTATGAGGTATTTACCCCAAAGATACAGATATAGTGAAAATAAGGGGCACATGCACCCCAGGGTTCATAGCAGCAATGTCCACAATGGCCAAACTGTGGAAGGAGCCAAGATGTCCTCCAACGGATGAATGGATAAAGAAGATGTGGTTCATGTACTCAATGGAATATTACTCAGCCATCAGAAAGGATGAATACTTACCATTTGCATCAACATGCATGGAACTGGAGGGGATTACGCTAAGTGAAATAAGTCAAGCAGAGAAAGAAAATTATCATATATGTTTCATTCATATGTGGAACATAAGGAATAGCAGGGAGGACCATAGGGGAATGGAGGGAAAACTAAATGGGAAGAAATCAGAGAGGGAGACAAACAATGAGAGACTCTGGACTCCAGGAAACAAACCGACAGTTACAGAAGGGATGGGGTAGCCGAGTGATGGGTTTTAAGGAAGGCATTTATTGTGATGAGCACTGGGTGTTATACGTAACTAATGAATCATTGAACACTACATCAAAAACTAACGATATACTATATGTTGGCTAACTGAACAGAATAATAATAAAAAACAAACAGACAAACAAAACCTATGTCCAAATAAATCTTGAGCTATGATTACATTCACAAAGAACTGATTGTAAACAAACTGGAAAGTTCTTGAATTTTCAAAAGAATTATAGTGTTAACCATAAAGAAATTTAGTATATAAAACCCAATAGTTCCACCTCTGAAATAACCTCAGGGCCAAACCCACGGAAAGAAAGTGTGAAACATGAAATATGGCAAAGGAGACCATAATGTATCTAACTCATATGTGATATGTGAAATAATACAAAAGGAAGATTTATTCAGATGGAAAGTATAGGAATACAAAGGACAATAAACAAGGAAGTTCCTCCCTGAGAGCAGGAGTTAGGTCTCAAGAAGGAACTTAACTCCATGTCTGTGACAGAAGGGTCTCATGGTTCTGCTCTGTATGTTATCAGCCAGTTTCAAAGTCTTCTTTTTTCTTTTTTTTTGTTTAAAAGATTTTTTTAATTTATTTGACAGAGAGAGACACAGCGAGACAGGGAACAGAAGCAGGGGAAGTGGGAGAGGGAGAAACCAGCTTCCCGCCGAACAAGGAGCCCAATGCAGGACTCGATCCCAGGACCCTGGGATCATGACCTGAGCCGAAGGCAGATGCTTAATGACTGAGCCACCCAGGTGCCCCAAAGTCTTCTCTTTTCTAAAGGGCAAGATTTTGTTGTTTTACTTTTTTGTTTCACTTCTCTGTTTGTGGTTATCCTGTTTCTTCTCCACTCTCATATATTAGGTACAAGGCACCTAAATTATTAATTTATAAATCATTGGAACAGGAGGAGTCAACTCCAGGGAGACAGGGACTGACTCAGATTTGAGGATGGCATGGCCTCTCTACCAGCCCTCAAATGCTTAACTCTGGAACATTATATGAAAAATAAGTGAATGTATATCTTGCCAAGTTACTATATCTTGGGGATCTCTTTATTATTGTTATTATTTATTATTATTATTAGCCCAGGCCTAACTGATACAGTTAACATGTTTTAAAACCAGTGTCTACAAACTATGGCCCATGGGCCAAATCCAAACTGTCACCTATTTTAGTAATAAATAAATAAATAAATAAATAAATAAATAAATAAATAAATAATGTTTTATGAGAACACAGCCCTGCCCATTCATTTCCATACTTTCATGGCTGTTTTTATGTTACACGTGTAGATTTCAATAGTTTTAAGAGAAAGTGTTGGCCTCTTAAATCTAACGTAGTTATTATCTGATACTTCACAGAAAAAGTCTACCAGCTCCTGGTGTAACCTCCAAACAACATAAATCGATGGGGAGAAGACTTTAAGTAAGATGGCTGCAGTAGCTATTTCCCTGAGTCATGAAGATCTGTCTCCTTTTCAAAGGTTTTCTGGTGGAAAAGTAAGGAAACAGAGCAAGAGCAAGAGAGACGGTTGGACAGAGAAAAGGTGCTCTACTCTTATTGGAGTAAAATAATGAGTTTGATTAGATTAACTAACATTTGTAATGTCCTCTCTCTGCTTCTTTATTACTGCCAAGGTCCTAAGGTTGTAGGCCTTGACCTTCTCTACTACCTCAGGAGAGAAAATCATCTCAGAGTCCCATGCCACATGTAAGGAGACTTCAGCATTTTCCAGGTGTGAAAAACTTTTGACAAATCCTAAAACTCAGGGAAAATTTTCCAGGTAAATGGAGATAATTTCCCTTATTCTGGGAATCCTACTTCTGCTTTACTGTTTTTATAGTCCTTTTACTATTCAGTGTGACCTGGGAAAATTTTCTTCAATCATCCAGGCTCCTTGCTAGAAACCATTGCTACATCTTGATGTGAGCCTATTGAACTCTATTGAATGTAGTCTCCTTTATATCTTTTTACCTAACTTTTACTCATCTTGCTAAGGCCTTCATTGAACGTAGTCATATCTTTGGCTACAACACGCATGACCTTGAATCTTCATAACCTATCTGACTCCTGTCATCACACATGACTTTACTTTTATTCATTTTTATAATTATTTGTTACTTACCTATCACTTTAAGAAAATCCTGCCATCTGGCCACTTTATGAAGCCAATTTAACAGTTAAAGCACTATGTTAAATTTTATAAGATATTCACTTTGTCTTTTCAAATTACTGTCACATGCCTAATATAACTGAGGGAATAGTCAGGAGAGTAAACTCCTTCTATAAGCATATTGAAAGCAGTAAAGTCTAACCCTCATTAGCACTTGGGAATAATTACTTCTCTACATTACTAGGGGAATGCTGGGAGTTTGGTTGTCTTTGCAGCTTGGGTAATCTAATGATATCTTATACTGGACTTCTAAAGATAATGAGTACATTATCTTGAAATCCTCAGCATTTAATTCAATCGCTGATAAACTTGATGCTCTATTGAATTTTTATTGAAGTGGGGTAATTTTGTTTGTTTTGTTTTTTTAAAGCAAATATTACTTCACTATCTATACATTTTTTCTGATCAAATTCTATTTCTTCAGGCAAGCGACCTGAAGTTATCTAATAATAGCTGAAATTTTCTATTATAGAGTATAAAAATAATATATTAAGGTTAATAAACATAAAGAAAATTAAAGGATGGTAACTGGATATGAATCAGGTTGTATTAAAATCAAATTTTGAATCTTTTTTTTTTAATCAGGGAAAGGAAAGAAATTTGGAAGTATTTTTCAAATATTTTTAGATCTCTTCTCTTCAGTTGTATATTAATACATCCTATTAAACACAAAATGATTTAAAAAACACTTCGGACAATTTTTTTGAACATTAATAAAAATATTTTAGCCTTGACTCTTTAAAGCATAATATATTACATTTGTGTGAAAGTTTGAACCACTGAGGAAAACAGGATGGAAGTTATTCAAAAAATTAAAAATAGAATTACCATATGATCTAATAATTCTACTACTGGATATTTACCCAAAGAATATGAAAACACTAATATGAAGAGGAAATGCACCCCTATGTTTATTGCAACATTATTTATAATAGCTAAGATATGGAAGCAGCCCAAGTGTCCATTGATAGATGAATGGATAAAGAACAGGTGATACATATATAATGTAATATTACTCAGCCATAAAAAAATAATGAGATCTTGACACTTTCAACAACATGGGTTGACCTAAAAAACAGACTCTCAAGTATGGAGAACAAACTGATACTTACCAGAGGGAAGGTGGCTGGGGAGGATGGGTGAAATAGGTGAAGGGGATTAAGAGTATACTTATGATGAGCACAGAGAAATGTATAGAATTGTTGAATCACTATATTGTATATCCGAAACTAATATAACACTAACTGATTTAAATTTTTTTAAAGGTTGAAAAAGGGGCGCCTGGGTGGCTCGGTCGGTTAAGCATCTGCCTTCTGCTCAGGTCAGGATCCCAGGGTCCTGGGATCCAGCCCCCCATTAGAAATAATGGTGGTTATCAGATGTAATTTTGAGCATACAGTAAAATATTTGACATTTTTAAGGAATACATGCTTTTCTGGAATCTAAAATTATGTTAGGCCTGGCAACCTATGCCTCACTCCAAAAATAAATTCCCTTCCCTATTCCAAGTGTTTCTGCAGTCAATACTGTTCAAGGGCTTAGAAAATGACTGGTAGAAACTTAGAGGGAATCCCACATAATTCAGCCGCAGACCAAAGGAGTCATTTTATATGAAGTGTGTGCAAGAATGGACACAGTATGAATAATCCACTCTATCACATATCAAAATACCAGGAAATATCAGGCTGAGACTGGCATTAAAATAAGGTGTCAAGTTGGGTCCTGCTCAGTGGGGAGCCTGCTTCTCCTTCTCCCTCTGCTGCTCCCCCTTTTTGTGCATGAGCTGTCTCTCTCTCTCTGTCAAACAAATAAATAAAATCTTTAAAAAATAAAAAAATAAGAAAAATTAAAAGGCTGAAAAAAGTTTCCAGTTGATATATTATTAGTATATCTTTAAATATTTTTCTAGAAAGATTTTAGGACCAGCATAGATAAAAGCCAATGGAAAACAGAAGTTATAATATAAAATACCTAAAAAATAGCCCCATTCACATTTTGAAACTTGTCCTTTGAAACCCTACTCTCTATAGATATGAATTTTCTATATTTCCTATTAGACTGTATATGCTATTATGCATTCTGCTCTTTAAATTTCTCTACCTGATCAATATTTTGTATTAATTAAAACAGATATGACTTTTCTTTTAACTTCAATCTCAATTTGGATAATTTTTATATTCTACAAAATGTTGAGATGAATTAATCAACACACTTGCAGCATACATATTTGCTTGGTTTTTGTCATTTTTTTTCTTGTTTGTATGTTATTTTGTGTATTTTCTGATATAATACCAGAAGTAGAATTATAATTAATATTCAACATTGATAAAATTCTTTAGTTAGGATTTAAGAATGTAATGTCCTAGCAAAGAACTTGGACCTAATACTAATATTTCTGATATGATTCCTTAAAATGTAGTCACTATTATGGATCTCCAGAAAATGTTTTTTGCAATTTTAATGAAGGATCCAATTTAATATCTTGACTACCAGGGACAGTTTTGGAAACTTCCACTTGATCCTTCCTACAATAGTCACTCTTATTTGAAATGTACAGGAAATTCTTGCAAATATATCCCAAATAAAGTTAAGGTTAAATTATTGCACCTTGCACTATTGACCATTAAAAGTCATAGCAGTATGTGGACCTCTATGTGTTTTGAAAAGCATATTTTGCAGGGCGCCTGAGTGGCTCAGTCATTAAGCGTCTGCCTTCGGCTCAGGTCATGATCCCAGGGTCGTGGGATGGAGCCCCGTGTCAGGTTCCGGTCTCCACCGGAAGCCTGCTTCTCCCTCTCCCACCCACCCCCACTTGTGTTTCCTCTCTCACTGTGTCTCTCTCTGTCAAATAAATAAATAAAATCTTTTTAAAAAGCATATTTTGCATGTGGGAATATTCTTTTCATCAATTTGTCAGATGAACTGGAAACTTTACAATTTTGAGGGAGACTCCAATAAATTCTGGAAGCTTATCCAGTTAGGTCCAAGCTGTGGTGCAAGATCACATTCAATGTTACAATTAATACCCAGTTTAATAAGGTGCCTTTGTGTAAACTCTGGCAAAACCCAATTAGAGAATCTCAACACAGAACTTCTAGGTTTTAGCAAAAGGCAAGATATCTTCAAGATGAAACAGATCACTATTTGAAAACCACTTCCTGGCATGCTACTGAGCAGTCATTGAGACTGAAATCAAGCAGCCAAGTGACCTCAGCTTCTCATCATGAAATGGGTATCGTGGAATCCAACAAGTCATCATTTTGGGCAGGAGCATCAACAATCCATTGTATGATGAAAGTTGTGCTATCAGAATTGGACCCAGCACTTCCAGAGGACCCAGAAAATTACATGAACAATGGTTCAGAAATTTATTACATGCACTGCAGTGATCTCTCTTCCATAACTTAAACCTATGGCCCCGTGGGGAAAAACTCAGGCCTGATATACAATAAGGGAATATGGCCTAATTAAAGATATACATGGGCATCTGGGTAGGATGCGTGCCTGGTTTGCCAGGATCTAGAGAAACAAAAGTAAAAGATCATAGGAAAGAGATTCTTGTGAAGAGGCATGTAGATGGACCTAGTAAATGCAGAAGGGAACTCAACAATATGGTAGATAGATAATGTATCCAGTGAAAGCTAGCCAGCCTCTATGCCCAGCTATACTATTACTTGTGAAATAAGACTCATGAATGACGTGCCCATATTTGTAGAGATGGAGACTATATATGCAGCCAACAGCATGTGCTTTCTCTCACAATGCTGACCTAACCACTTCTCTATTGAGTGTTTCATCAGCAGTGAGCCCTGAAGGAGAAGAACTAGCCCTCTGGGGGCAAGTTGATTACATTAGATCCCTTCCAGTTGGCATGGGCAGCAATTTTCCTTATTGGGCATCTGGGTAGGGCACATGCCTGGCAACCTATGCCTCACTCCAAAAATAAATTCCCTTCCCTATGCCAAGTGTTTCTGCAGTCAATACTATTCAAGGGCTTAGAAAATGACTCATAAAAACTTAGAGGGAATCCCACATAATTCAGCCTCAGACCAAAGGAGTCATTCTATATGAAGTGTGTGCAAGAATGGACACAGTATAAATAACCCATTCTATCACATATCAAAATACCAGGAAATATCAGGCTGAGACTGGCATTAAAATAAGGCATCAAGTTGGGAACTGACCCATGGATGTTATATATTCATTAAGGCAACATTCAATATATAGTACTATGTTCTCTCTATAGAGATGGAACTAAATTAGATGGAATTTAAATTAGCTTCTTTAACTATCACTTTTAGTAACTCACTTGTAGAAATTGTACTCTGTCTCTACAACCTGAGCTCTGCTGGTGAGGGGTTCTGGTTCCCGGTAGAGCAACATTCTCATCAGAGAACACAAATCTGAACCTGAGGCTTTGAATTTTTTATAACTCTTTAGACTCAAGGGGCAAGAAAGGAGTTCTATACTGTGGGAAGTATTGGATTCTCATGATTATGAGGAGGTAGAGTTTTTGCTACATAATATGGGCAGAGAAGAATATGTCTGAAACTTGAAGAATTCACTGGGAATCTTTTGGTGCTTCTATAGGTTGACAAGGCAGGTTGACAAAGGCAAGGCAACCATCAAGAATGAAGACTTGAGTTGACTAATCAGGCAGCATACATCACAGTCAGCTTACTTGATTCTTTTTATCTTTTTATTGTTTCAAAAAAACCCCACCATGCTCTCTAAAATTTTGAGAAAAATTTAGCAAACATTTTTTGTTTTCTATAGTGTAAGATGTATTATAACCACATATGTTATTAATTCATTTTATGATGCTCTAAATATTATTTATCCTTTCAAAAGAGAAAATTAGAAAATACATATCTATATCTGTAGATATATATAGGGACATTTGGGATTAACTCAGATAACAGGAAATACCTAGAAGGAAATTCATTCAATGCCATAGGATTTTGATTTAATGGGACTCTCATACACACCATTTGTTGGTAGACATCCTTCCTGAAGACCATGTCTGTAATTTGTGTGTAAACTATTCTGATACTCTCATTCATATTCTCATTATTTTCCATTCTTACATGCTTTGGTGAATTTACCACAATGTTATCTTGTTAAACTCCAAAAGTATCATTTGGATTGTGTTTACTCCATATTCAGAAACACTAAGTGGTGGATTCTCTACTTTTCAACAAATTTAAATCTCATTTCAGGCTTCCATCTTAATATCCCTCCAAATTGCTCTTCTTTCTTTATTTCCATTTATTCAACAATTTAAAATCTACATATTTTAAATATGTAATCTGTCTCTCCTGAGCTATGTTCACATCTCTATTTATATAAATATATTCTTGTCTTTACTCCCAAACCCTTATCTAACAAAATCCTAATGAAAATTTATCTGAACTGTTATTCCATAGGCTTCTTTTGTGATGATGCTAAATTGGAGGTGATCCATTTTGCGTTTTTCTGTGTCACCTTTAACTGTTCATATAGCCCTCATCACAGACTTGTTGTTTATGCCACAGTATATTAATGGTCCATTAAAGTATTTTTTTACTTTATATTATTTAATTTTAATTTCCTTATGTTATACCAATTCTATGAGTCCAAGTTAACCATAATGCATCATGTATTATAGATATCAGTGTTTCTTCTCTCATGCAACCTGACTTCTAGATGATGTTATTTGAAAGCAAGATATTTATATGATTTTGTTTCAATCTTTTGTTGCCATAAAGAATCTTCAAAATCTTACATACACTTGCCAAATCATGTAGAATAAACAAGCCCTTAATGTTCACAAGGAGCTTCCTGTGGAAAAGCGGTATTAAAATATGTTTCCATTGCTTGACAGAATCTATTAACACTATGCTAAAATATTTCTTCTTACATTTATTCAAGGCTAATTAAGTATTTTAGTGGTAGAAAAATAGAAATTTATCATTTTTGCCATTATACTCCTGTATTATATGAGAATTTAATTTGCTTGTAAAAAGTAAATAAAAAATAATAATCAGAGAAAGAAGACATTAATTTATTCTCGACAATTGACTATGAAAAAAACAGCTTTTTGTGAACCATCAAAGGTATCACTTGAATGCTTATATAACAATATGAAAGTTTTGAAATTCATTAATACTCAATTTGGAATAATAATTAATCCAAGTCTATTTGTTGCAATATAAATACAATTATGCAGAGGGAATTTACACACAACTTTAATATTCTTTAAATGTCATAAAATGTTCTTTTGAACAATGATTAAAGAATCAAATTTGAATGGCAAGCTATGTCACTTATGTTAATGTAGGGTTAATGACATTAAATGGAAAATAAACTTTTACTTAAAAATAAAACAGCAAAGTCCAACTAAAAGGCAAATAAATGCTGAATGATATAAATGCTGGAATTTTCAAAAAGAACTACACAACAATTTGTGAGTTTGTTGTAATATAAATTTAAGCCATGTGTGTTCCTGTAAATTACACTGTTAGAAATAATTATTGAATTCTTAACATGCCTTCCAAATCTGAGATTATAATTTTACAAAACCTTTACTCTGATAAGCATGATAAATTTGAAAAAGTATATTAAATTCTTATCTTCTGCAATATTGATAATAGATTTACATAGCAACATAGAAATTTATTCATGGTCACTTATAAACTATGGATGACCACATACAGTACTAGCCAACAAAAACGAGCTGGGAATTAGGCCAGATATAAAAGGGTTTTGCAGGTACATTCAAATCAAGTAGTTCGATGGGCAAGTCCAGAGAGGATAATTAAGGGCAGATGGTAATTATATACACTTACTCAGCACTCAGAAACAGAAAACATTGAAGAAGTAACAAAATTAGTGGGATGATAGTGTGTTCAACGTGATACTGGCAGAGTTTGAGGAGGATGTTGCTAAACATGGAAGAGGAAAAGGGGAATAAAAAACTGGATATGTGTTTCTGGAGTTTAGTAAAGATGTTTGAAATGGTCATCGGTATCTAAATGGCAATTGAAGAAGGGGAGACAATGGAGATCAGAAAGAATAATCAGAGTGAAAAGGGAAGAGTAGCTAAGTAAAAAAAAAAAATAGTACCAATATGTAAAGGAAGAAAAGGGGAGAAAGAACCATCCATAAAGGATTTTGAGTAGGGTGAGCCAGAGAAATAGAGGAAAAAAAAAATCAGGAGATTGGGGTATCAAGAAGGAAAAAGTTCTATATTTTTCAGACACTGCTTAGAAGATAAGATGTATGAAAAGTGATAAACTATGTAGTGGACATAGGAATAAAAAGACACTGGTGATCTTAGCAAGAAGAATTTTAGTGACGTAGAGAGGGGCAGAAGTTTCCATGTATTGAAACAAAACTGTATTCAATGTATCCCAAGCACAAAACACATTAAAACCACACTGAGGCACATCAAATTAAAATTTCTCAAAACAACTGTAGAAAGAAAATCATAAAACCAGTCAGAACAAAAAAGACATATTACATATAAGTAGAAGACAAAGATGATAAGCAAATTTTTCCATGAACAATGGAAGAAAGAAAACAGTACAGTGACATGTTTAAAGTATTGAAAGAAAAAAAAAACCTGATAATTTAAATTTTCTACTCTTTGCAATATCTTCCAAAAATTAAAATGAAATGCAGACATTTTGAGATCTATAAAAACTTAAATAATTCATCAAAAGTATAGTCTCACTACAAAAAATAACGTTAAGAATAACTTGTTAGGCAGAAGGAAATATGGATCAACACAAAGGAATGGAGAGCACTGGAAATGGCAGTTTTTTTTTTTTTAATGCTTCAGCCATTCACCCCTAGGTATTTACTCAAGAGAAGGAATGTGTACACCCATAGAAAGACTTAAGCAGGAGTGTTTTACATAATTATCACCTTCCTTTGTAATACTTCCAAATTATAAAGTTCCCAATCTCCATCAACAGGCAAGTGTATAAGAAACCTGTTTTGTATAACACTACTCAGCAATACAAAGGAATGAACTAATGGTACATGCATGAACATAAATGAATCTTAAAATGATTATCCTGAGTAGAACAAACCAGATGTTAAAGAGTATAGACTATAAAATTTTATTTTTATAAACTCCATAAAAACAAACCAACCTATAGTACAGAAAACAAATTAGTAGTTGCTCCCAGGACCTGCATTATTAATTTCAGTATCATATGAAAAATCATTTAAAAATTAGCAGGTGAGGGCGCCTGGGTGGCTCAGATGGTTAGGCGTCTGCCTTTGGCTCAGGTCATGATCCCAGGGTCTTGGGATCAAGTCCCGCGTCGGGCTCCCTGCTCCTTGGGAGCCTGCTTCTCCCTCTGCCTCTCTCTCTCTCTCTGTCTCTGTCTCTCATGAATAAATAAATAAAATCTTAAAAAAATAAAAATAAAAATTAGCAGGTGAAACACATATGCACCAATAGAGAACAAAGACAGTTGTCTAATTAAAAGATGCCTTATAATTTCAGCAGTGTCAATCTTTGAAGTTCAAACCCAAAGGAAAGGCAAGAGACTGCCATAGGAAGAGTGTCTTTGATAAAATGGGCAATTAAACACAACACCCCTCCCAAAAATATGATTAAAACTAATGTTTGGCTGTAATACGTACTTTGTAAAATGATTATATCATGTATAAACACAGGTATTGAAAGCTTGAATGTGATATTACTGTGATTTTATTTTAACCAAAATTTTACTTTTTTCAGGATTAGGACTTTTTTTTTAAAAAGATTTTATTTTTATTTATTTATTCATGAGAGCCAGAGAGAGAGAGAGAGAGAGGCGAGGGAGAAGCAGGCTCCCAAGGAGCAGGGAGCCCGATTCGGGACTCGATCCCAGGACCCTGGGATCATGACCTGAGCCGAAGGCAGACGCTTAACCATCTGAGCCACCCAGGCGCCCCAGGATTAGGACTTTTGATTTACTTCTATCCTCTGTCCATGCTGGTTATCCAAAGGGACCTTAAAATGACATTTCTTTCTTATTTGTTTCCATGACACACTGAAACCAGCATATGTAGCAAATGGGAAAAATCATGTCTGTCTAATCAAAAAGTTATACTTGTATTTGTTTCTCACTCATGTGGAATTTAAGAAACAAAACAGAGGGTCATAGGGGAAGAGAGGGAAAATAAAACAAGATGAAATCAGAGAGGGAGACAAACCATAAAAGACTCTTAACTATAGGAAAAAAACTGAAGGTTGCTGAGGGGAGGGGGTTGGTGGGATGGGGTAATTAGGTGATGGACATTAAGGAGTGTATGTGATGTAATGAGCGCTGGGTGGTATATGCACTGATGAATCTCTAAACTCTACCTCTGAAACTAATAATACACTATATGTTAATTAATTGCATTTAAGTAAAAAATGTTTATTAAAAAAGTACTTGTAAAAAGTATCAAGAAGTAATGCAGTGAGAATATAATTTTTAAAAATAGGTCTTACATAAAATGTGTGTGTTACATAAGATGTGGGGTGATGATTTCTCTATTACTTAGCATTGTAACTCACAAAAGAGCATATAATCAAATAAACATTAATTTCTTTCCATCCAATTTTAGAACATCTTAGTGATGGACGATGTTTATTTTTAGATGTTTGCCTGATAGTGCAATTAAGTATAAACATTATACACTACTTTGCCATTTACTAATTATTTGCCATGCGTGACTCAGGGCAGGCACTATGACTCAGAATCACAAAATTATGATCATTAATGAACTCACAATATGTCCAAGTCCCCTTCACCCAGATACCTTACCATATCCTGATTTTTTATGCACAAGAATAAATTGCATTGATAAAACAACTTTTGACTCCTTGCTCACTCTCCCTCCAGTTTCCCTTATTTGCTATTTGGCAAAGAGGTATAATAACTATCTGGAGGTGAGCCCAGCCTTGTTTGTAATGGATTTACTGGTCTCTGTGGGGATGAATCACATGACCCACAAGATTATATAAATTAGCCAACAGATTGCATTCATTTTCCCACCCTGGAAAAGCGACAAAAAGGCTAAAGTGAGCATTAACATTCTGGTCTTGCAGAGAAGCATGGGAGATGAAGTCTAAATTTTCCAATGGCATGGCTAGTTTTTCTGCTAGCACGCACACATACAAACACATACACAGACACCAACAATAAACACACTCAGGAAGATACAAAAAGAAGACAAATGCACATGTTATATATACATACTTTTCAAAGTGGTGGTAGAAATGAAATGTCAAGCTATCAAATTTCCTGCCAGACCCAACCAAACCCTGTATTAGAATTTCTTCTGAATTCATGTAGTACGCCATCTTCTTCACTAACCTGCAGCCTGAGACAATATGTTAAGAGAGTTCACTGAGGTTTTGGATTTAGGTGTATTGCTCAAATTAAAGCATTTTTTTCAGATCCTACATAAAGTCAAAATTCTGATTTATAGCAAATCAGATTCTTTTTTTAATGCATTTTAGAGCACTGCATGGTACAGGGGAGCCTTCTTGGAAACTCTCAAAATGTCACCATGTAGATGAATGCCTACCAGCTTTATTAATTCTCCAGAAAAGTCTGGAATTATTGTTTTTGGAATTCTGAAAGGAGGTTTAAGTTCACAAAACTTTTGAAAAAACTCTCAAATAAAGCATTTCACAATGCTAAAACAATAAAAATCAGAATCTCAAAGTTTTATAGAAAATTAACTTGTAAATTAATTTAGATTTAAAATCTTTAGAAATAGAATAATGGAAATGCATGGTACTTCTGCTATCTCACTGTGAATCTTAATATTCATAATTCCATGACATGTTCAGTTTCAAGTCTAAAAAAGCTATTTTAATAAAATTGCTAAGCATGTTACTTGTGCTATTAAGAAGTAACCATTATATGGATTTTTTTAAAGATTAATGATTTTTTAGATGAAATTATCTCTCATATAAATATGACAAATATTTTTACATACATATCACAAAGGTAAATGATTTACTATATTGCTACCCTTACTAATGAATTTGGAATAACAATATTTCAAAAGACAGGGAAAATATCAACACAGCATTAAGTCAATCTATCAATGTTTCCGAAATGTTGTATTATTTTTGTCTCACTCTCTTTCCTAAACCAATTCCAGAACTAAATGTACCAAGTTGTCAAATCAATAGTTTGAAAGAGCACATCTCCAGATAAATGCAAACGACAAGAGCAAATAAATCTGATTATGTCCTTGCTACAAAAGTTATCACTGAGACCAGTAAGGCATACATGAATGCTTAATTGGTTTTGTGTATTTAAACAAAGATGTTTAACAAATTCAAGAAACTCGTAAAAGTCATTTGGTCTCTAACAAATAGTAAAGAAGGGAGATAGTTTGTATTCTGTATTTCCACCATCTTGGACAGCACTACAAGAGAAAAGTCCAATTATTTGAATGGGTACATATTTTGTCCAAATAGTTACCTACTATTGGTCTGCAGGAATAAGATAAAGAGCCAAGGAAAAATACCTTTTCTCTAGATTCTGAGAAAAATAACACAGGTTTTTCAAGGCCAAATAATAAGGAAAATGTCTGCTTCAAATAGATATTGACAGATATATATTACAGTAAGATCAAGGAATTTTTTATAATAATAGTGTCAATGTTTAGCAAAGGGATAGGTACTCTATTTAATATTGGTGAGAAAACAAATTGTCACATTTCAGGTGGAGGAGAGATATTTTATAATATATAAATCTGTAACACTATGCATACACTAATCTATCAATTTTACTCTCTGAGCATTTATCTTAAGAAAATAATCATGGCTACGTACAAAGCATTACCTAGAAAGATGTAAATTTTAAGTACCCTAAATGCCAAATATAGAATAGTTAATTAATGTGATATATTTATATTATAAAATACTGTGTGGTTATTAAAAGGATGTAAAATGTATTAATTGAACTAGAAATATGTCAAGGATATATTGTCAATTGAAAAAACAATGCTATTTATCTCCATATTTTTGAGGTTATTGTTAAAAATTAAATAATTACAGAAGACATATATTGAATTATTTCTTGGCAGAAAATTAACTACCCTTTCTAGTTAGATATCACTCCACCCAGATCCTCAGGAGTCATTTTAGATGCCTTGTTTAGATCATAAAACCTTCCTCTTAGCTTGACCACACGTGATACATCCAGGCAGCCATGACCACCCTGCCCAATCTGGACCAATTACATCTTTCTCAAAATGTCTTCAGAGTTTATTCTATAATTTTATCTGTAATGTGTAAACTTGTGAGATGTCAGAAATAATATGTTTTGTGGTCTGGAAAACAAAGAAAGATGATCTGTAGGGAAAGAGATCGACAAGGCCAACATTCAGGAAAAGTAAAGATCAGAGACTGAATAAAAGAACTTGAAGCATTCTGGTCTATGAATCTAGCCCATATCTGAGCCCTAATTGCAGTTTTAAGTTTAATGCAATGAAAACCTTGTATCCATATAATAAATTCCTCATTTCAGCTTCTGTTATCTTCAGTGAATTTTTATTACATGTCAATAAACATTTTCTTTGCAAAAGTTCTGGACAGATATTCCTCCAAATGTTAAGAGTGGTTATTAACATGTAATAGAATAATGGGCATTTTTTTTCTTGTGTATATTGGTATTTACAGGTAAAACTTTTGGAACTTTATACGACATATGTTTATCAGTGGTTCTTTCCTGCAGAGAAAGAACCACCTGAAAGGAATGAGTTAAGGCTCAGATTTGGGGTCTGGGTTGGGGAGACTTATTTAACATATCTCTTTTCCTATTTTTAAAGTTTTTATATGCCATAGTCACATATTTTTCCACTAATTCCATTTCAAAATTTGAGCAAGTATACATTGCCATAAATCATATAAGAAAATCATGAAGGCAGAAAGAGAAAGAGACAGAGAGAGAGTGAGAGACAGAGACAGAGGCAGAGATATGAAGTAAGATTAAAAGGGCAATAAAACAGATACCATTCAAATTCCCTTATGAATCTGGAGAAGAAAATGAATTTGTTATTCTAAATAAGATGTGACCTTGTCTATCCTTGGGATGCTAAGGTATCTGAATTATACACAGGGGAAAGAATTTGTTTCAACTCTATGCAATTGTATTCTCAAAACAGTCTTAAAAAAATACCTAGTTATAATTTTCAGCATTTAGCAGAAACTAAATTAACCCTACAAAATGCTATTTCTATTCCATTTCTATGTCTTTGCCAATGGATTATGTGATTATTTATGAGGCTGCACAATGAAGCTTTCAGCTGCTACATGTTTTGAAAGTCCATTTTCAAGATTAAAGGGCTATAGAACTGAAATATATTTGTTCATGTGCCAAAAATAGCAGTGCACTTCTAAACAGAAGGGAAACTTCATAGGTGTATTAAAACAGAAATTGTTGTTTCTGTAATTTCTGAATTAAATTTTGTTCTCACATATAGAATGATCAAAATATTAAAACTATTACATTCTAAAGATAAGAATTTCGTGATGTAACCTAGGAACTGGAAGCAAATCCTAACACTAAAACAAAATAGAATTTTGTCTAGAGATTTTCTTGAGATTAAGAAGTATATTGAAAAACCCTGATATCCATTAATCTCTGATGAAAAACATACTTAATGAGTTTCTTTTCTTTTAAAATCATTTGCTTTGAGAAGTATGTCTCATCTACTGTTCTTGACATAAATTCCATCTATTCTATTTTCTATAAATGCTTTCCTGGGTACAATCTGACAGTAAGCCATAAAATGAAAAGGACTTTACTGGGAAAATGAGCATAAATCCATTTGCGTATTTTACAAACACTCTTCCTTTCTCCATGGCCATGAGAAGAGACTTTTTTTTTTTAAGATCTTATTTATTTTATTTGATAGAGAGAGAGAGAGAGACAGGTAGAGAGGGAACACAAGCAGGGGGAGTGGGAGAGGGAGAAGCAGGCTCCCCGCTGAGCAGGGAGCCCTATGTGGGGCTCAATCCCAGAACCCTGGGATCATGACCTGAGCTGAAGGCAGACGCTTAAGGACTGAGCCACCCAGGAACTCCAAGACTTTTTTATGGTAATGAACTTCTCTGTTCCAAAACAATGCATTGGTTCTGTGAGACAAAGCAATGAATGTATCCAATAAAATAGCAAGTATCAGCAACTATGTCAATCAGATAACAAATGTGTGATGCTGATTAAGACAGTATCTTTCCATCTTAGTACCTCAATATTCAAAATTTGTAAAAAGCTTTCTGTTAACATATATCCTTTCTTAATTTTCACTACTCTGAGTAATGAGAAAGTTTAGTGAACACTTTCATTCACCTGTATTTCTGCTACATATTGCAAGGAAGAAGTGATTAAAAAATCCATATTTAAATCAAAATATTGTAACTGCATTTTCAAATAAGTGGTAATATATTTTAACATTTTTTATGAGTCACAGGAGACAGATTTTCATAACTCTTTTGACAAGTTTATTGAAACATAAATTTGTTTTCTCTTTGGAACAAGATACCTTGTCACTCTCATTCCTGGACATTTATCCTCATATTTATTCATTCCCACCACGAGTTTGTTTGACTTAGATTAATTTAATAGAAATATGTTGGGGACACCTGGGTGGCTCAGTTGGTTAAGCGGCTGCCTTCGGCTTAGGTCGTGATCCCAGGGTCCTGGGATCGAGTCCCTCATCGGGCTCCCTGCTCTGTGGGAAGGCTTTTTCTCCCTCTCTCTCTGCCTGTTGCTCCCCCTGCTTGTGCTCCTTCTGTCAAATAAATAAAATCTTAAAAAAAAAAAGAAATATGTTGGAGTTTCACTATTGTGGATTCTACTGAAATAATGGACTTAGCAACAATCACTAATGTGCCTTCCATAAGCACTCATAATAGTGCCCATACCCTCTTTTCATTTTGTTATTAAGGATCACTGAATGTTTCATTCTAACATTAAAAAAATACTAAATTATGGACACATAAAAAAGTTGTCAATAAGATCTACCTGCCCCATTATAATGCTTCCCTTATATAATTTTACTTGATTTGATAATTATATTTCAAAATAAAGATATGTTTTATTGCTTGGATTAAATATGAACTCAATAACAACTGTAATAATAACATAATTCAGAATAATTATTCAATATGACACTCTAAAACATCATGGAAATTGTATGTATTTTAAAGTTCATTTTATATGCATAAATTTATTGCAGAGAAATATAAATGCATACTTAATACAAAGTTTTAAATAATAAATATATATATAAACAAATTCTCTGAAGGAAATTGCCTGGAAACATGAGTCCCAGGAGCAAAAGAAATTACCATTAAGTAAGTTATAATTCATGTGTATTTTTAAATGAATTACATGGGAATAAAATTACTATGATGCACAGATTCCATTTATTTTCTGGATATTCTGGATTAGGCATACAGTTACCCTCCATTCCAACTTTTATCAATCAGAAGAGATTGGAAATAAAGTACATTTTTAGACTCATTTATATGTAGTCATTTCTTTCTAAGAAGTAGATATAGTCTTGAGATTTGGAGGATGGAGTCGAGCCCCAGGACTATTTCTTACAACTTCTGGTTGATAGGTCTGGTAAGTAATACATAAAGTCACTCTGTAGCAAAATTCATTCCAGTGTCCATTCTCTAGCTTCTCAGATGGGAGAGGCAGTTAGGTCAGGAATGATGGTAGCTTCTAGCATTAGCATACTCTAATGGAAGCCTTCCTAGAGCAATTCTGTGTTATTTTGTGAGTCATTCTTAGATGATCCAATCTAGAACTTTCTCTTTCAGAATTCCCTTAACATCGTAAACACCAACATGTCTGTTTCAATTCCTTTCCTATTTAAAATAATTGGAGTTGTTTTTGCTTCTGACATTGATCTATGAATGATGTAGTATCTTGTACCAGAATTAAGACAGAATGGCTGCTCACAATGGAACTTGATTGAAGAAGGAAAATGACAAGTTAAGTCTTAGTTTCTCAGCTCAAGGCAAATTCTGAGGACCAGATTTCTTTTTTAATGACTGTTCTACAAGACCTTACATCCTGAAAATCTAACTGAAAAAAAAGACAAAATTAAAAAAAAAACCAACGAAGTCTGATTTGATATGACAAATGCTGTAATACAAATAAGTTAAATTCACAGCCATTCTTGAGGTACTAAGTAAAATTTCTCTTATTTATTAGAAAGACTGAGACCTACATAATTGTAGTAAAGACATCTTGATGAATTCAAATGAGTGTACACCTCTTGGATACAGAAGCTTCTGCTTTCCCCTGTCTATTAAGACTATTCTTATCTTGTCTGAAGGCTTAGCAATTACTTTATCGTAGGTATTTTCCTTGCAAAAGAACACACACTATACCTAGTCCATTTTTACCACATGTTGCTGTATTTAGCACTAGTTCAGAGCCATATCTAGTACCCTACCAAACATTTTTAAAGTCTGAACTGACAAGAGAATTTCCAGATTTTGCTAATAATTATCAGAAACCTGAAGAATATATGTGAGGTTCTGATAGTGATAGATAAGGAAAAGGATAAACAGATTGGACCAAGATAGTTACTGACATGGACATATTTGTTGATCTTTTGCCTAGTTCTATACAGTATTGAAAGTGGAATATGGAATCTCTATTATTGTTGAATTACCAGTTTTTCATTCTATACTGTCAGATTTGGCTTCATGTATTTTGGGGTTCTATTGTCAGGAGCCATATATAATTGTCATATTTTTCTAATGGATTAAGACTTGTATTGTTTTAAAAGTCCCTCTTTATATCTTATAGCATTTTCTGTTTTAAAGCCTACTTTCTTTTTGTAATACTATAGGCATTTCAGCTTTTTTATGGTTGCTATTTTCATAATATACCATTTTCCACCCTTTGCTTTTAATTCATTTTTATATTTAAATCTAAAATGTGCCTCCTATGTTTCTTAATCCTATATAAAAATATTTGTCTTTCAATTGGATTTTTAATCCACTCACATTTAGTGTTATAATGGATATAGTTGGATTTATATTTACTTCTTGTTTTATATATGTGTCATGCCTAGTTTGCTCCTCTATTCCTCCCTTATTGTGTAATTTTTCATTGAGTATTTTCTGGGGTCACATTTTGATTTATTTGATGATTTTTTCATCACTGTATTGTTTAAAGTTATTTTCTTAGTGGTTGCCCTAGGTTTACATATACATCCTCTCAGAATCTGCACTGAATGTAAAAAAACAAACAAACAAAAACCTTAATTCTAGTGAGATTTTAAAATGTAATTTCTATACAGCCCTATTCCATCTTTCCCCTTTTATGCTATTATTGTTACACATATTAAATTTATATATATATATATCACAAACCCAATAATACATTGCTATATTTATTATCTTGTATAATTTTCAATCTTTTTAAAAAGCTTAGAGAAGGAGAGCATGCATATATTAAAGAGTTTGTTTTATTAACCCTATTATTTACCATTTATTTATTCATTTCACTTATACGTAAGCTATAATCATTGAATACATTGTTTCTATTATCATTTTGAACAAATTGAGAATCTGATAGGACTCTTGTAGTTAAAACTCACAAAAGTGTGGGGATCCATGTGAGACTGGCAACTTCCTGGATTTTTAAATCATCTGGCTTATCCATACTAGCCTCCAGCAAATTGTCAATTACAGCATAGGTATTTGTACCTGAGTACTGGTTTCTGCTCTGGTAGATTATAATTCTCAGTATCTACCTGTGTTTTTCTCTTAAAAAAATATTTATAAGATTTATTTATTTATTTGAGAGAGAGAGAGAGGGAGGCAGGGAGGGGCTGAGGGAGGGGGAGAGAGAAAGTTTAACAGACTCTGAGTTCAGCACAGAGCCTGACACGGGGCTTTATCTCATGACCCTGAGATCACAACCTGATCAACCTGATCAACCAATCTTGGTAAACAAGATTCAGAGCCTTAACCAACTGTACCACCCAAGCACCCCTACCTCTCTGTTACTATAATTTGGGGGACAGTTGTTTGGCTTGTGACCTCAATTCCCTCATGAGTCTAAGAAGAGTTGTTGATTTTAATTTGTTCAGCTTTTTGCTTGTTGTTAGGCCAGAGTGATGACTTCCAAGATCTTTACATGTGAAAATGGAAACCATAAGTTCCTCTATTCTTTTATTTTTTAACCAAATAACTCAGTCAAAGATTTCAAACTTAAATTTGAAGTCTATGACAAGGTCATATTCCATTTTTGAATGATGTATTTGTGGTAATATATACAAGAATAAAAAAATACCTTGGAGAAAACACTAATTTCTTTATTCCAATTGAGTCTTAATCATATGAAAGAAATTACAAATCAGTAAATGACAGTTAATTCTCTTGTTCTGTGGCTCACTGTATATGGTATAAAGTGTATGTATAGTTTACTCCTTGATAATGATTACAATCTAGAGAAATTATCATGGCAAAATTTTTTGTGTAAATTAATTTATGTTGTATTTTATTCCTCCCTTTATAAGTTGTTGCCTATAATGTAGCATGTTTCTCAATACCTGGCAGTTCATTTAGCAACATAGTTCATTATACACCTAGTAGGCCTCTATAGGCAAGTGGTGAATATGTGGTTTTACCTTATTATTTTTTTATTTTTATTTTTTTAAAGATTTTATTTATTTATTTGTCAGAGAGAGAATGCGAGAGAGAGCAGTAGGCAGAGGGAGAGCAGGTTCCCTGCTCAGCAGGGAGCCTGATGTGGGACTTGATCTCAGGACCCTGGAATCATGACTTGAGCTGAAGGCAGATGCTTAATTGACTGAGCCACCCAGGTGTCCCTTATCTTATTCTTTTTAATGTATAATATGTGGTTTTATACCAGATCTAAAGTTTACAAGGACTACAAGTAGCTCCACCAACCCCCTTAACATGCATATTCAAAATCAAAGTGTTTAAGAACAGTGAAAGAAAACAATTTACAAAATATAAAAATATAAGTTCTCAATAAACAATTCTTAATAAAGAAAATTTTATCTTAATTGTCAAAGCAACTTAAATTTAAAAATTTTGTCAGTCAAAGATGTATTGAAACTTGTGACGGCCAAGATGAAATTAAAAAGACTAAATTTAGGGGCACCTGGGTGTCTCAGTAGGTTAAGGGTCTGCTTTTGGCTCAGGTCATGATCCTAGGGTCCTGGGATTGAGCCCTGTGTTGGGCTCCCTGCTCAGTGGGGAGTCTGCTTCTCCTTCTCCCTCTGCTCCTGCCCCCACCCCCACTCATTCTCTCTCTGTCTCTCTGAAATAAATAAATTCTTTATAAAAAGAGAAGTAAAAAAGACTAAACTTACCCTTCATCTTTAAACAAATTGAAACTTAAACACAATGTATGAAACAATAAATTTCAAAAAATATGTACTTGGATCACCCATAGTGCAAGACAGTAATCCACAAAGGAAGGCAAACTATCAAGGTGAGCCCAGTGAGCTCTCTAACTCACTTCTGATAGATCATTTCTAAACCAAAGAACATGACAAGGAACCATATCATTCTCTAATTGCTAAAAATTAATGATAAAGTGAAAATCTTAAAGCAGCAAGAAAAAAGACACATTATATACAAAAAAGCAAAGTTAAGAATGATATCAGTCTTGTCAGAAACAATAAAGCCAAAACACAGTGGAGCGACATATTAAATGATTAAACAAGAAAATATTTTTACACAGGAATATATATCCAAGAAAATTGTTTTCAAAAAGAAAGGTAAGCTTTCTATTCCATTCATAATGTAGAGCATTGCAAAAAATATCATTCCTACATAATAATGAGAAAAATGAAGATAAACTTCAAAATCTTAATTTTTCTGGTGACCATCAAAGAACTCAAGTTGCCTAGCACCAACTGAAGAGCAACAATATTTCACCACTGGAGAGGGGCAAGAGCGTGGAGTTGGAGCTCTCTCTGTTAGATATACAGACCCCTGAAAGTTGAAAACAGAGCATGAACACTAGGAAAACTTTCTGGCAGCCAGCTGCCACTCTAAGCATAGGTAAGAGAAGCTCACCACCAGAAGACTATGAAACTGTAGTGCCCTGAAGGTGACAATAGCAACAGTGGTACCCAAACTCAGATCATCTTCTAATTAGACTGGCACAAGCTCCTGCACTAAAAGCCTAACAAGAGAGGAGCTATAAGTACTATTCACCTCATTCTCTACTGTCCCATAGGACAATGTCAGTGTCAACATGAAATCAAACTTATGGGATACACCTAAAATAAAAATTAAAACAAAAAAAACCATTATTGAGCAATAAAGAAATCAACAGATTCAGAGCTGATTCAGATGTTGGAACAATCGCAGAAGTCAAACTTTCACTATTTGCAGATGACATGATACTCTATGCAGAAAACCTGAAAGATTCCACCAAAAAAATCGCTAGAATTCATATATGAATTGAGCAAAGTCACAGGATATAAAATCAATTTGCAGAAATCTGTTGCATTTCTATGCACCAAAAATGAAGCAGCAGAAAAAGAAATCAAGGAATTGATCCCATCTGCAATTATACCAAAACCAGTAAGATATAAGGAATAAATCTAACTAAAGAAGTAAAAGATCTATACTCTGAAAACTATAGAATACTTATGAAAGAAATTGAAGAAGACACAAAGAAATGGAAAAGCATTCCATGCTCATAGATTGGAAAAATAAACATTGTTAAAATATCTATACTACCTAAAGCAATCTACACATTTCAATGCAATCTGCATCAAAATACCACCAGCATTTTTCACAGAGCTAGAACAAAAAATCCTAAAATTTGTGTGGAGCCACAAAGGACCTCAAATGGCCAAAGCAATTCTGAAAAAGAAAAACAAAACTAGAGACATCACAATTCCGGATTTTAAGCTATATTACAAAACTTTAGTCATCATGATGGTATGGTACTAGCACAAAAACAGACACATAGATCAATGGAATAGAACAGAGAACCAGAAATGGACCCACAACTCTATGGCCAACTAATCTTTGCAAAGCAGGAAAGAATATCCAATGGAAAGAAAGACAGTCATTTCAACAAATGGTGTCATGAAAACTGGACAGCAACACACAGAAGAATAAAACTGGACCACTTTCATACACCATACACAAAAATGAACTCAAAATGGATGAAAGATCTTAATGTGAGACAGGAAACCATCAAAATCCTAGAGGAGAATGCAAGCAGAAACCTCTTTGACCTTGGCCATAGCTATTTCTTACCAGACACATTATCACAGATAAGGCAAAGAGTAAAAATGAACTGTTGGGACTTCATCAAGATAAAAAGCTTTTGTACAGCAAAGGAAACAATCAACAAACTAAAAGGAGGCTGCCTATGGAATGGGAGAAGATATTTGCGAAAGACATATCAGATAAAGCGTTAGTATCCAAAGTCTACAAAGAACTTACCAAACTCAATAACTAAAAAACAAATAACCCAGTTAAGAAATGGGCAAAAGACATGAATAGATACTTTTCTAAAAAAGACATCCAAATGGCTAACAGACACATCAGAAGAGGCTCAACATTACTCATCATCAGGGAAATACAAATCAAAACCATAATGAGATATCTTACATCTGTCAGGATAGCTAAAATTAACAATAGAAGAAACAACAGGCGTTGGCAAGGAAGTAGAGAAAGGGGAACCCTCTTGCAGTGTTGGTGGAAATGCAAACTGGCACAGCCACTCTGGAGAACAGTAGGAAGGTTCCTCAAAATGTTAAAAATATAACTACCCTACAATTCAGCAATTGCACTACTAGGTATTTACCCAAAGGATACAAAACTACAGATTCAAAGGGATACATGCACCCTGATGTTTATTTCAGCATTATCAACAATAGCCAAGCTATGGAGAGAGCCCAAATGTCCATCCGCAGATGAATGGATAAAGAAGATGCAGCGTGTGTGTGTGTGTATGTGTGTGTGTGTATACATTGTGTACACATATTGTATCTACACTATATATGTGTGCTGTGTCTACACTATATATGTGTGTGTATACACACACACACATACACACACACACACATATACACACTGGAATATTAACCATCAAAAAGAATGATATCTTGCCATTCACAACAACATGGATGGAGCGAGAGTGTATTATGCTAAGTGAAATAAGTCAGTCAGAGAAAGACAAAAACCATATGATCTCACTCAAAAGTGGAATTTAAGAAGGAAAACAGATGAGCTTATGGGAAGGGGGAAGAGAAAAACGGGAAGAGGAAAACAAGCCATAAGAGATTCTTAACAATAGAGAACAAACTGAGGGTTGACCGAAGGGAGGTGGATGGGGAATGGACTAAATGGGTAATGGGTATTAAGGAGGGCACTTGTTATGATGAGCACTGGGGGTTGTATGTAAGTGATGAATCAAAATTCTGTTCCAGAAAACAATATTTTACTGTATGTTAACTATCTAAAACTTATATTAAAAAAGAAAAGAGAAACCTACAGATTCAAAGCTGATTCAGATATTATAATCACAGAGGAACATTAAAATAACTTATTAATATTCTAATGGGTTTAGTGGGAAAAGACAGCGTGTCTTAGAGCAGAGAGAAAGAAACTATGATTCAAATTGAAATACCAGAAATAAAAGATAAACAATATCAATAATAAAAATATTAACAGTAAAAAATAAAATAAGAAAGAATTTATTTGATATGCTGTTAGCTTGATTCTCTTACTTTCAGTAGCCCAGAAAACCATATAGCTATGTGTTTACTGATGAATTTTCCTGTTCACAGCATTGCCTTAACTACATTTTCTTTGTTCTATTTCATTGTATCTTCAATATCTTTTTTTCCCCAAATAGGAGGTAAGCAAATAAACTTCCTAGTTCGCTATCTTGAATTGGATACACACACATTAATATATTTTTCCATATATGTATTTATGCATGCAAATATGTGTTATATGTATGTGTATGTAACTGTGTGTATGTGTGTGTCTATTTACATGGATTCTGATTCTGACAATTAGCATACTTGACATCCCTTTCAGTCCCAGGCCTCTCATGAATCTCTAAGCAGCTATCTTTTAAAACAGTAAGGTTGAATAGAAATAGTTTTAAATTCATATTTTGTTCTGCCTCTTTTCAGATGTCTTCCCTTGGGTGAATGATTTAACCTCACAGAATTTACTGTATTGCCAAATGGGAGAAAACTATAGTATCCAATACAAATGATCACTGAATGCTTATAAAGTGCTTAGCCTAGGGTCCAAAACACTGAAAGTGGGTCTTTTCATGAATCATAAGAATTTATTGTCATAATCGAATAGGGAGTTCCTCAAATTGTGAAATCTCATTTATATTCTTATTTTAAAATTTTGAAATCCTTGTATTATTATATAGCTATTACTATATATACTAGTTATTTTTTCTTAAGAATTACTGAGCATGCCCTTTTCTTATGTTCTCCATTTGTCTATGCTACTAAATATGCATAAGGTGCAGTTGATGGTTTTATTTGAATATTTCTTTTCTGTCCTTTTAACTCTCATATTTTAGTTTGAAACCTTTCCTAACTCACATTGATGTGTCTCCTGGTAATTATTTCCAGCGATGACAAGATGCACTTTAACCCTTATAAAAAGCCCATCCTTCTAATATTATAGACTATTCTCCAGAAATCAAATTTAGTAGCTCTGCAATCATATAATCCATGGGAAGAATGGGTTGCAGTGCCATCAATGCCCAGTCCTTCCTTTTCCTGTGTAGGACGTTAGTCATGACCAATTACTACAAATCTTCCCCTCCCCCCAACACCCACACTCCAGAGCTACAGATTTTCTCCTCTCTATTAATATCTTTAAATGCAGTTTTTTGTTATTTGACTATGATATGATAAGTGGTATATATTAGTTTTTTTCAGAAAGAGCATCATTACCTTTAGCTTTCCTGGACACAATATTTCTTCTTTTCTCTATGCATATTCTTTCTCTACACAGACTCTTCATATTTGATTTAATTGCCTCTGTTTCCCCACCATTACTTTGTTTTCTGTATCATGTCTTCTGATCTTCGTGCTCTGTAATAGGACAGAGCACAATATTTTTCTTCACATAGTCTCACTGTTCCTTTAGCAAGCAGACCAGTTTTCATTGAGATCACACATAATTTCTGAGTACCTCGAACAGGAAGACATTCACAGCAGGACACCCTGAGGTTTATCAGAAATATTTCTCTTAGGACCCAAATATTTGGAGTACTAGAAATATTGTCCCTTGTGGCTCTCCCTGGCAAATTCCTGCAAACTACACCAACAAACTGATAGATTAGCATACATTTTCACAGAAAACTTATCAGACTTGAACTCCTCCTAAAGCTTCATGAGTTGACAAAATTTATGGAAGCTTGGTGTTAGTTAAGATTTTCCAGCAAACAACCAACCAAATAAATGATATTCGACTGGTAGGTTGTATATGGACATGTATGGATGTATATGTATATGTGTGCATACATACACACATACATCCTGGGAGTGAATTCCCCAGTCCTAGTCAAACCTTCATGCAGTCCTAACAAACACCATGAGAGACACCCTAGGAACCACTCATCTGAGCCACTCCACTTCTTTTTCTAAAAGAAATCCAGCTTTTAGAATTTGTTTGAGTTAGAAAATATTTATTGACAGGGTGCCTGGGTGGCTCAGTTTGTTAAGCGACTGCCTTCGGCTCAGGTCATGATCCTGGAGTCCTGGGATCGAGTCCTGCATTGGGCTGCTCACTGGGAGTCTGCTTCTCCCTCTTACCCTCTCATGCTCTCTCTCTCTATCTCATTCTCTCTCTCAAATAAATAAATAAAAATCTTAAAAAAAGAAAATATTTATTGTTTTAAGTCACTAAATTTTGGAATAATTTGTTATGCAGCAATTGATAACAATCCAGTGTCAATGAACCCATTTATCACCACTCAGTTAACACAAATTAGAGACTCTGCTTCCCTAATAGGTGACAGAGATAGTGTATGGCCTTTTAGTTGTAAAAGTCTGGCAATATTACTTGTCCTTTAAACCTCATCCCTGAGTATCTAGTCAGGTGCTGAGTGGGATCAGGTTTCATGTTTGACAGTAAAACTTTTTCACTCAGCACTAAATATTCAGAAACCACTAGTGTTTATTTTTTTCATTGGATAGCTTCAGAGTTCAGTCAGATTCCTGTAGCATGCTGAAATTTTTTTTCTGGCCAATATTACTTCTTTTTCAATCACTCAAGACCCATCATTTTTCTAACTGGCGGTGACCTGTCAAGTTTATTTCCTAATATCATCAGCAATTGTTTTAGTCCGTACTACTTTTGGAGCATCTGTGTACATAGACAAAACAGATATTAAATTCTCTATTTTCTTTATTCCACCCCCAAGAAATACTTGAATAAGAATTGTATCTCATTTGTTTTGTATCCTCATTGTCTCTTTTTCCTTCCTTCATTCCTTCCTTCCTTTTTCTTTTTTCTTTCTTTCTTTCTTTTTTCTTTTTCTTTCTTTCTTTCTTTCTTTCTTTCTTTCTTTCTTTCTTTCTTTCTTTCTTTCTTTCTTCTTTCTTTCTTTCTTTCTTTCTTTCTTTCTTTCTTTCTTTCTTCTTTCTTTTCTTCATTCTCTTCCTTTTTTCTTTTCTTTCTTCTTTCTTTCTTTCTTTCTTTTCTTTCTTTCTTCTTCCTTTCTTTCTTTCTCTCTCTCCTTCTTTCCACATTCATTGAGGATATAGTTATTAGAATTGCCTAGGGCGCCTGGGTGTCTCAGTTGGTTAAGTGACTGCCTTTGGCTCAGGTCGGGATCCTGGAGTGTCCGGATCGAGTCCCACATGGGGGGGGGGTCCCCTGCTCAGCGGGGGGTCTGCTTTTCCCTCTGACCCTCTTCTCTCTCGTGCTCTCTGTCTCTCATTCTCTCTCTCTCTCAAATAAATAAATAAATAAAATCTTAAAAAAAAAAAGAATTGCCTAGCAGTTCCTGAGTTCCTCATGATTACATCTAGTGGAGTGAAAACAAGCAAAACACAACTGAGTAAGCAATCACATTATTTTACGTTATAAATAGTTATAAAGATAATGGAGAGAGGACTCTAATAGAGAAAAGTAAGGAAAATTCAGGTACTATGTCCCTCTGAGGTGGGAATACTTAAATAGACTTCTGAAGAAAGGGAATCATCCAAGTAGATAAAAAGCCAGAGAGAGAGAGAGAGAGAGAGAGATCTCTTCCACCGCCATTTTAAATCCAGCTCCATACAACGCTCCGCCGCCGCTGCTGCCGCGACCCAGACTACGTGCCAGCACCTCACGGCCGACGACTCCGCCACCATGGAGGACATGAACGAGTACAGCAACATAGAGGAATTCGCAGAGGGATCCAAGATCAACGGGAGCAAGAATCAGCAGGATGACGGTAAAATGTTTATTGGAGGCTTGAGCTGAGGGATACAAGCAAGAAAGATCTGACTGAATATTTGTCTCGATTTGGGGAAGTTGTAGAATGTACAATAAAAACAGATCCAGTGACTGGAAGATCAAGAGGATTTGGATTTGTGCTTTTCAAAGACGCTGCTAGTGTTGATAAGGTTTTGGAACTGAAAGAACACAAATTGGATGGCAAATTGATAGACCCCAAAAGGGCCAAAGCTTTAAAAGGGAAAGAACCCCCCAAAAAGGTTTTTGTGGGTGGATTGAGCCCAGATACTTCTGAAGAACAAATTAAAGAATATTTTGGAGCCTTTGGAGAGATTGAAAATATTGAACTTCCCATGAATACAAAAACAAATGAAAGAAGAGGATTTTGTTTTATTACATATACCGATGAAGAGCCAGTAAAGAAATTGTTAGAAAGCAGGTATCATCAAATTGGTTCTGGGAAGTGTGAAATCAAAGTTGCACAACCCAAAGAGGTATACAGGCAGCAACAGCAACAACAAAAAGGAGGAAGAGGTGCTGCAGCTGGTGGAGGAGGTGGTACTAGGGGTCATGGATGAGATCAGGGCCAAAACTGGAACCAAGGATTTAATAACTATTATGATCAAGGATATGGAAATTACAATAGTGCCTATGGTGGTGATCAAAACTATAGTGGCTATGGCGGCTATGATTATACTGGGTATAACTATGGGAACTATGGATATGGACAGGGATGTGCAGACTACAGTGGGCAACAGAGCGCTTACGGCAAGGCATCTCGAGGGGGTGGCAATCACCAAAACAATTACCAGCCATACTAAAGGAGGATGTTGGAGAAGACAGGAGGAGATTGCTAAAGTTAACCCATCTTGCAGGACGACATTGAAGATTAGTCTTCTGTTGATCTAAGATGATTATTTTGTAAAAGACTTTCTAGTGTACAAGACACAACTGTCCAACTGTATATAGCCGCCAATTAGTTTTCTTTTTTACTTTGTCTTTTGCTATCTGTGTTATGACTCGATGTGGATTTGTGTTTATACAAATTTTATTTGTATGATTCCATGTTAAACCTCAAATAAATGCTTCCTTATGTGATTGTTAAAAAAAAAAAAAAAAAGCCAGAGAGAGAAGCCAGAGATGAAGGATACTATGATGTAGCTTAAGGAGCAACCTCCTAAACAACACCAAAACAACCTGTTGATCAAGCAGAGCCTTGTTCAATTACTGTGTGAAGAGAGACACTGGCCTTGACAGATTGCCAAGGGGAGGTTAAGGACAAGATATTTTTTATATTGTTGGGTCTGATTTAAGGCAGAAGTTCCAATGTAGAGCTTATGATTATGGACAAAGTTCCTTATATAAAATTTTAGTGTTGATGGAAACAGAGAGTTGAGGTTTTGAAATGAACTTTGAAGAATAAACGGTTGTTTGATAAAGCCAGTTGAGTGAACTATCATTCTGATAAAGGAGTCCTTCACCTTGATGAGGGCAAGTTGAGTAACCTGCTTTTCAGCTTCAGAACTTTTTGAAACCAAAGATTATTTTTCTTCCCAGACAAGTGAAATCATTTTTTCTTCCTGGATACTGAAATCATGTTTGTGGAGCTAGTCTTCATTTTTGTCCCTTTAAAGAGCTCTGATGTAGATGATTTAAATTTTCAGTATGAGTTAAGTTTGGAAGAATAAAAGGGCCAGATTCTAGTGCTTCTTTCAGCAGCACATACACTAAAAAAGGACCAGATTTTATTTAATACCCCGTAGAGCATGGTGAGAAATACATGTTCAGTGCACAAAATCATCATTACTATGTTTTAATGAGAATAATGATCCCTGCTTGCATTCTATAAATATCATTCTAGGTTTTGGGTAGAGAAGTGAAAAAGAGAGTGATCAGAGAGTGAAAATGAAAACAAATGTGACATTTTGCCTTCAGTCTAATTCTATACTAGGTTGAACACATCAAGTTTCTCAAATATAGGCGTTTCATATTTCTAAAAAAATAAAGCATTGTATTTCTAAAGGCCTATGTTTCAAGATGAACCCAGAGTAGCAGATCTTCCTAAAAGCAACCTTAAATTACAAAGTCTAAAATGCTTCGTAGATAATAGGAACCAGGAGTTTTTAAGAAGCATTCTTAAAGCCTTCTTGAAACCAGCATAAAATAATAATGTTCTTATATTTTGCAATTGAATATGGATTTTTTTCCTAGAAATAAAAAACTGACCCAAATTGTGTTCAATAAGAAATGTTGGCTGCTTTAAAAGAACTGGGCATGTAGGTATCATTAGCATCATTGGCTCTTTCTGCTTGTGGGATTTTGATATATTTGTTTTAATCTTCCACATAATTCTTTTATTAACTTTAGTTTTATCTAGCAAATTTAGAACTTTCATCCATCCAGAGCCCACCTTTGTGTGTAGTGCTGGATAGGGATGCACTTTTTTTTTATGTAATGTTAATCACCATACATTACATCATTAGTTTTTGATGTAGTGTTCCATGATTCATTGTTTGCGTATAACACCCAGTGCTCCATTTGATACGTGCCTTCTTTAATACCCATCACCAGGCTAACCCATCTCCCCACCCCCCTCCCCTCTAAAACCCTCAGTTTGTTTCTCAGAGTCCATAGTCTCTCATGGTTCGTCTCCCCCTCCGATTTCTCCCCCTTCTTTTTACCCTTCCTGTTATCTTCTCCTTCTTCTTTTTTTTTTTAACATATAATGTATTATTTTTTTCAGAGGTATAGGTCTGTGATTCAACAGTCTTACACAATTCACAGCACTCACCGTAACACATACCCTCCCCAATGTCTATCCCCCAGCCACCCCATCCCTCCCAGCCCCCACCACTCCAGGAACCCTCAGTTTGTTTCCTGAGATTAAGAATTCCTCATATCAGTGAGGTCATATGATACATGTCTTTCTCTGATTGACTTATATCGCTCAGCATAATACCCTCCAGTTCCACCCATGTCATTGCAAATGGCAAGATTTCTTTGATTTTTAAGTGTATTTCTCCTTTGTGAAATAAGTGATTTTTTTTCCCTCATCATTCCAAACTTGTTTATGAGAAACTTTGTTTGGTTGTTTAACAAGAGAAAGAGAAATGGGGCATCAAATAGAGAGGTTGTGGTAATTATACAAGCAAACTACTATATTTTGGGCTAATTCAGAAAAGTGGAAATAAAAAGAAATCTATGTGCACATCAGACATTAAAGGGTGGGTAGTGAGTGTATAATTCTACCCTTATATCCTCTGTCCATTTTTTTAGAGATTAGTAAAGCAAGGAATATTGGCAATGTGCCTTAAATTATTCAGAAATCATTCTTCTCTTTTTATTCTATTTAATTTTTATAATGAACAAGTTTATAAAATTTTCACACCTGCAAGAGTTTTCATCTGCATCATCACAGCCAATCTTGTATAGTCCTTTATAAAACCCAACTTCAATTGTTTTACTTGCTCTTGGTTTCAACTATGAAAAGATAGACTGTGAGCTCCCCATCATTGTGGTTGTCACCCCAAGGCAGGATGGCCACTTGATAAAGATATTGCTCAATGAAACACTGAATTTTTATGTCTCAGATATTATGATAATCTACATTAGAATGATAATAGTTTATAAAAACCACTCCTCAGGATTTATAACATCTTTTCCTCCCTTTCATTTGCTATTACGGAGTTTAGGACAGATGGGGTAGAAAGACCTGGAAGCCATGATAACTTTGTGAGAGACAAGATCGGTATTGATCGTGCCTATGCCAGTGGCCAGGAATGGTAGCAATAACTCCAAATAGAGTAAATACAGAGGGGATTGAGCTACTGCCAGAGGCTGGTTGCCAATCAAGTGTCCTAGTGTGTCACCATCTGGCACAAGTGCTAAAGGTTGCCAACCCCTTAAGTTAGAGCAATCATATGTATCAGCAGGTTCCCTGTCTTCTCTGTTCCCCAACAGATTGGTTCAAATACTACATTTTATTAAAATATGGTACTGAGATATTTTATGTTGTTATGAAAATAGCATTCAAAATAACTTGTTTAATTGGTCTTGAAATTAAGTGTAACATTCAGATGGTAAGTAAATGTCCTTGTAAAGAGTAAAGGAAGTATTGTTGCCATTTTATAATAATGAAATTGCTTATTAATGATAAAAAGTACAACTTTCTTAAAGGAAACTTTAAAAAATGCTTTTTTAAATAGCATTTTTCATTCTAATAAACCATTACTGATAAGACTAATGTAATAATGTCATTATAGATAAAGTTTTATGATATTTTCCAGAACAAGACATTGTCAGCATTGCTGAAAATAAGTTCTGACCTATTTTTTTATTTGATGGAAGACTTGGCTTAAAATTTTGATAATTATATTAAAATATCTATTAAAATAAATGTATTTTTTCTCAAAAGAGTAGAAAAGAAATATCCTGGAATTATAATATTCAAAGGATTCATCTCCAAGAATGAAAAAAAAAAAAACGCCAAAGGGAGATTATGTTAAATATATCACAAGAAATGAGGCTCCTTTATTGTGATTTTAAAAGATACCCTTAAATTTTCTTTTTTTAAAAAAAGATTTATTTATTTTAGAGAGAGAGAGAGCACGAGCGGGAGGGGCATAGGGAGAAGGAGAGAGAGTCTCAAGCAGACTCCACACTGAACACAGAGCCCAATTTGGGGTTGTACCTCAGGACCCTGAGATCAAGACCTGAGCCAAAACCAAGAGTCGAATACTTAACCAACTGTGCCACGCAGGACCCCCTTAAATATTCTTTTCTTATAAAAAATATTTATGGAATTATGGAGTTAGTGAACATTGACTGTATGGAATAAATATTTTTGCCATTACCAATCTCAAAGTGAATATACATACTTTATTATTAAAACAAAGATGATAATCTTCATATTCATATCTCTTTGGTATTTAAAATAATATCACTGTAGACATAATTTATAATGCAAGTCAAAATTTATAATGCAAGATTAAAAAGAACAAGGGCAAAGATGAAATTGGTAAAAAAGAAGAAATGATCTTTTTGTCTTTAAATTTTTTATTGTTATGTTAATCACCATACATTACATCATTACTTTTGATGTAGTGTTCCATGATTCATTGTTTCTGCATAACACCCAGTGCTCCATGCAGAACGTGCCCTCTTTAATACCCATCACCAGGCTAACCCATCCCCCCAACCCCGCCCCTCTAGAACCTTCAGTTTGCTTTTCAGAGTCCATCATCTCTCATTGTTCGTTTCCCCCTCCGACTTACTCCCCTTCATTCTTCCCCTCCTGCTATCTTCTTTTCTTTTTTTTCTTAACATATATTGCATTATTTGTTTCAGAGGTACAGATATGTGATTCAACACTCTTGCACAATTCACAGCGCTCACCATAGCACATACCCTCCCCAATGTCTATCACCCAACCACCCAATCCCTCCCACACCTCCACCACTCCAGCAACTCTCAGTTTGTTTCCTGAGATTAAGAATTCCTCATATCAGTGAGGTCATATGATACATGTCTTTCTCTGATTGACTTATTTCATTCAGCATAATACCCTCGAGTTCTATCCACGTCATTGCAAATGGCAAGATCTCATTCCTTTGGATGGCTGCATAATATCCCATTGTGTATATATACCATATCTTCTTTATCTATTCATCTGTTGATGGACATCTTGGCTCTTTCCACAGTTTGGCTATTGTGGACATTGCTGCTATAAACATTGGGGTGCACGTACCCCTTTGGATCCTTACATTTGTATCTTTGGGGTAAATACCCAGTAGTGCAGTTGCTGGATCGTAGGGTAGCTCTATTTTCAACTTTTTGAGGAACCTCCATACTGTTTTCCAGAGTGCTTGCACCAGCTTGCATTCCCACCGACAGTGTAGGAGGGTTCCCCTTTCTCCGCATCCCCGCCAATATCTGTCGTTTCCTGACTTGTTAATTTTAGCCATTCTGACTGGTGTGAGGTGGTATCTCATTGAGATTTGGATTTGGATTTCCCTGATGCCAAGCGATGTTGAGCACTTTTTCATGTGTCTGTTGGCCATTTGGGTGGCTTCTTTGGAAAAATGTCTGTTCATGTCTTCTGCCCATTTCTTGATTGGATCATTTGTTCTTTGGGTGTTGAGTTTGATAAGTTCTTTCTAGATTCTGGATACTGGCCCTTTAATCTGATATGTCATTTGCAAATATTTTCTCCCATTCTGTTGGTTGTCTTTTGGTTTTGTGGACTGTTTCTTTTGCTGTGCAAAAGCTTTTTATCTTGATGAAATCCCAATAGTTCATTTTTGCCCTTGCTTCCCTTGCCTTTGGGAATGTTTCTAGGAAGAAGTTGCTGCAGCTGAGGTCAAAGAGGTTGCTGCCTGTGTTCTCCTTTAGGATTTTGATGGACTCCTGTCTCACATTGAGGTCTAGGCCCTCAACTCTATGGTCAACTAATCTTTGACAAAGCAGGAAAGAATGTCCAATGGAAAAAAGACAGTCTCTTCAACAAATGGTGTTGGGAAAATTGTACAGCCACATGCAGAAGAATGAAACTGGACCATTTCCTTACACCACACACAAAAATAGACTCCAAATGGTTGAAGAAATGATCTTTTACAGCAATTCTTCTAAAGGCTCAAGGACTAAATATAGGATAAGTTCACTTCATTGTTAAGATAAAAGCCTTTAGAGATTAGTGTTGAAAACTTTTTCTTGGATATCTGGAAATAGACCCAAAATTAATGACAGTCTTTCAAGTAGCTGAATTCTGAGTATGTATAACACCAATCTACTAGCAATGCAATGGAAAAATAGATCAGCATATTATTTTTTTTAAGATTTATTTATTTATTTATTTGAGAGAGAGAATGAGATAGAGAGAGAGAGAACATGAGAGGGGGGAGGGTCAGAAGGAGAAGCAGACTCCCCGCCAAGCAGAGAGCCCAATGCGGGACTCGATCCCGGGACTCCAGGATCATGACCTGAGCCGAAGGCAGTCGCTTAACCAGCTGAGCCACACAGGCGCCCTAGATCAGCATATTATTATAGAAAAAGATTTCAGTTATCAACTTGGTAACATAAAATAATAATAATTAACATTTTATGCTAGTTTTCAAGTTTCAATTATATCTCCAGAACCTAAAATTCTAGAGAATAGGGCACCTGGGTGACTCATTCAGTTAAGCGTCTGCCTTCTGCTCAGGTCATGATCTCAGGGTCCTGGGATGAAGTCCCACATCAGACTCTCTGCTCAGCAGGGATTCTGCTTCTGTCTCTCACTCTCCCTCTGTGCTCTCCCTCTCTCTCTCTCTCAAATAAAGAAATTTTTTGAAAAAAATTCTAGAGAATAAGCACAATCCTCTCAAGCATAAAGAAGAAAAGTTTAACAAATATAAATCACTTAGAAATGTATCAATTCATATAATTATGAATTAGAACCTTATCTAAAAGGTTTTTTCCCCACCCAAATGATTTTCCATAATTTTTTAAATTTTAGTATAGTTAGCATACAGTGTTATATTATTTCAGGTGTACAATACAGTGATTCAATAATTCTATATATTGCTCAATGATCATCATGACAAGTGTAATTCTTAACCTCCTTCACCTATTTCACCCATCCCTCCACCTACCTCCCCTTGGGTAACCATCAGTTTATTCTCTATAGTTAAGAGTCTGGGTTTTGGGGGGTTTCTCTTTTTGTTTTCATTTGTTTTGTTTCTTAAATTCTAATGTATAAATAAAATCACATTATATTTGTCTTTCTCTGAATTATTTCACTTAGCGTTATACCCTTTAGATCCATCCATGTGTTGCAAATAATATTTCATTCTTTTTATGACTGAATAATATTCCATTTTATATATAATATATATATTCATTATTCATATATTCCATTATGTGTGTGTGTGTGTGTGTGTGTGTTTGTGTGTGTGTATACAACCTTTGTTTCTTGTGTTGTTGATTTTAGCCATTTTGCCAGGTGTAAGCTAGTGATGTTGAGCATCTTTTCATATGTCTGTTGACATATGTGTGTCTTCTTTGGAGAGATATCTGTTCATGTCTTCTGCCCATTTTTAACTGGATTATTTGTTATTTTGTTTTGAGTTGTATGAGCTTTTTATATATTTTGGATACTAACCCTTTATTGGATATGTCATTTGCAAATATCTTCTCCCATTCAGCAGGTTATCTTTTAGTTTTGTTGATAGTTTCCTTTACTGTGCAGAAGCTTTTTTATTTTGACTTAGTCCCAGTAGTTTATTTTTGCTTTTGTTTCCTTTGCCTCAGGAGACATCTAGAAAAATGTTTCTAAGGCTAACGTCAGAGAAATTACCGCCTGTGCTCTCTTCTAGCATTTTTATGGTTGCATGTCTTATATTTAGTTCTGTAATGCATTTTGAGTTTATCTTTGTGTTTGGTGTTTCATTCTTTTGCATGTAGCTGTCCAGTTTCCCAACACCATTTTGGAGACATTTTCCCATTACATATTCTTGCCTCCTTTGTTAAAGATTATTGACCATAAGAGTGTGGGTTTATTTCTGGGCTCTCTATTCTGTTCCACTGATCTATGTGTCTATTTTTGTGCCAGTACCATACTGTTTTAATTACTGTGGCTTTATAGTAGATCCTGAAATCTGGAATTGTGATGCCTCCACTTTTGTCCTTCTCTTTCAAGACTACTTTGCTATTTAGGATCTCTTGTGGTTCCATACACATTTTAGGATTGTTTATTCTAGTTCTGTGGAAAATGCTGTTGGTAATTTCATAGGGATTGCATGAAATGTGTAGATTGATTTAGGTAGTATACATTTTAACAATATTTGTTCTCCCAATCCATGAGCATGGCATATCTTTCTTTCTGTTTGTGTCATTTTCAATTTCCTTCATCAAGGTCTTATTGTTTTAAAAGCATAGTTCTTTCACCTCTCTGGTAAGCTTTATTCCTAGGTATCTTATAGTTTTTGTTATACAGGTCTTTTACCTCCTTCGTTAAGTTTATTTTTAGGTATTTTATTATTTTGGTGCAATTATAAATGGAATTGTTTTCTTAATTTCTCTTTCTGCTACTTCATTATTAGTGTATAGAAATGCAAGGGATTTTGTACATTGATTTTTTTCTTCTGTGACCTTAGTGAATTAATTTACTAGTTCTAGTAGCTTTTTGGTGACCTCTTTAGGATTTTCTATCTATAATATCATGTATTCTGCAAATAGTGAAAGTTTTACAACTTCCTTACCAATTTGGGTGTCTTTTATTTCTTTTTCTTATCTGATTGTTGTGGCTAGGACTTCCAGTACCATGTTGAATAAAAGTGGTGAGAGTGGACATCCTTGTCTTGTTCCTGATCTTAGTGGAAAAGTTCTGTTTTTCACTATTGAGTATGATGTTAGCTGTGGGTTTTTCATATATGGCCTTTATTATATTGAGGCATGTTCCCTTTAAACCTACTTTGTTGAGGGTTTTTATCATGAATGGATATTGTACTTTGTCAAATGTTTTCTCTGCATCTATTAAAATAATCATATGGTTTCTATCCCTTCTCCTACTGATGTAATGTATCATGCTGATTGATTTGTGAATCATCAACCACTCTTGCATCCCTGGAATAAATCTGCCTTGATTGCAGGGATTAATTTTCTCATTGCATTGTTGGATTTGGTTCTCTAATATTTGTTGAGGATTTTTGCATCTATGTCCATCAGAGATATTGGATTGTAGTTCTCTTTTGGTTGTGTCTATCTGATTTTGATATCAGGGTAATGCTGGCCTTGTAGAATAAATTTGGAAGCTCTGCTTTCTCTTCTATATTTTGCAACAATTTGAGAGAATGAGTATTAACTCTTCATTAAGTGTTTGGTAGAATTTGCTGTGAAGCCATCTGGTCCTGGACTTTTGATTGTTGAGTTTTTTGGATTACTGATTCAATTTCTTTGCTGGTAATCATTCTGTTCAAATTTTCTATTTCTACCTGATTCAGTTTGGGAGGTTATATGTTTCTAGGAATTTATCCATTTCTTCTAGATTGTACAATTTATTGGCATATAATTTTTCAAATATTCTTTTATAATCTTTTGCATTTCTGGGAGCTGATTGTTTTTTCTCTTTCATTTCTGATTTTATTTTTTAAGTCATTTATCAGTTTTGTTGATCTTCTTAAAGAACCAGGTCCTGGTTTCATTGATCTGTTCTATTGTTTTTTATTGTCTATTTCATTTATTTTTGCTCTAATGTTTATTTCCTTCCTTCTACTGGTTTTGGGTTTTGTTGTCCTTTTTTTCTAGTGCCTTTAGGTGTAAAGTTAGGTTGTTTATTTGAGATTTTTCTTGCTTTTTGAGGTAGGCCTGTTTTGCTGCAAACAATGAATCATGGAACACTACATCAAAAACTAATGATGTAATGTATGGTGATTAACATAATATAATAAAAAAAGTAAATGAATAATAAATAAAAAAATAAATAAATAACAAAATAAACTTCTCTCTTAGGACAGTTTTTGCTGCATCCCAAAGATTTTGGACCATTGTATTTTCATTTGCATTTGCCTCCATGTATTCCTTTATTTCCTCTTTGATTTCTTGACTGACCCATTCATTGTTTAGTAGCATGTTATTTAATCTCCATGTATTTGTGTTCTTTCCAGGATTTTTTCTTATGGTTGATTTCTAACTTACTAGCATTTTGGTCAGAAAAGACGCATCATAGGGCTTCAATCTTTTTTAATTTGTTGAGACTTGTTTTGTGCCCCAATATGTTATCTGAATGTTCCATGTGCACTTGAAAATAATGTATTTTTTTGCTGTTTTAGGATGGAATTCCTGAATATATCTGTTAGATCAATCTGGTCCAATGTGTCATTCAAAGCCACTCTTTCCTTTTTGATTTTCTGTTTGGATGATCTATCCATTCATGTAAGTGGGGTGTCAAAGTCCCTACTCTTATTGTATTACTATCAATTACTTTCTTTATGTTTGTTATCATCTGCTTTACGTATTTGGGTCCTCTCATGTTGGGTGCATAAATATTTACAATTTTTATATCTTCTTGTTGGATTGTCCCCTTTATGATTATATGGTGTCCTTCTTTGTCTCTTAGTTTTAAAGTCTATTTTGTCTATGTGAGTATTGCTATTTTGGCTTCCTTTTCAGTTCCATTTGCATGATAAATGCTTTTCCATTCCTTCATTTTTAATCTGTGTATGTCTTTAGATCTGAAATTAGTCTCATAGGCAGCATTCAGATAGGATTTACTTTTATATACATTTTTTTTATCCATTCTATTACCCTCTGTCTTTCAAATGGAGCATTTAGTCCATTTATATTCAAAGTAATTACTGATAGTATGTATTTATTGCCATTTTACTTGTTTTATGATTGTTTTATAGTTCTCTTGCTCTTTTCTCTCAGTTTGCTCACTTTCTTTAGTGATATATTTGGATTCCTTTCCCCTTATTTTTTGTGTATATATTACTGGTTTTTAATTTGTGGTTACCATTAAGTATATATGTAACACCTTATGCATATAGCAGTCATCTATATTATGTTGAATGTTGCTTAAGTATAAATCCATTTTTTACTTCTTCCCCTCACCCACATTTTAGGTACATGATATAATACTTTACATCCTTTTATTTTGTGAATCCCTTGACTGATTTTAATAGATATACCTAATTTTACTTCTTTTGTGCTTCCCACTCTTCTTACTCCTACTTATGGTCTTTCCTTCCCATTCAAAGAGTCTCCTTTAACATTTCTTGAAGGGCTGGCTGGTTTATTGGTCATGAATTTCTTTAACTTTTGGTTTTCGGGGAAACACCTTATCTCTCTTCTACTCTGAATGATAGCCTTGCTGGATAGAATATTCTTAGCTGCAAGTTCTTTCTCTCAGCACTTTGAATATGTCATTCCACTTTCTTCTGGCCTGCAAAGTTTCTGCCAAAAAAATCAGCTGATAGACTTATGAGGTTTTCCTCATATATAAATGTTTTATCTTGCTTCTTTTTTTTTTTAAGATTTTATTTATTTATTCATGAGAGACAGAGAGAGAGAGAGAAGCAGAGGGAGAACAGGCTCCCAAAGAGCAGGGAGCCCAATGCGGGACTCGATCCCAGGACTCTGGGATCATGACCTGAGCCGAAGGCAGACGCTTAACCATCTGAGCCACCCAGGCGCCCTATCTTGCTTCTTTTAAAATTCTCTTTGTCACTACTTTTTGCTGTTTTCATTACTACGTGCCTTAGTGCAGCTTCCTTGGTTTGATTTTGTGGGATCTCTCTGTGCTTCCTGGATCTGGATTTTGGTTTCCTTCCCCAGATTCAGGAAGTGTTCAGCTATTATTCCTTCAAATCAATTTTCTGACCGTTTTTTCTCTCCTCCTTCTGGGATCCCTAAAATGCAAATGTCATTATGCTTGGTGGTGTTGCTGAGTTCCTGAAGTCTATTATCATTTTTTATTATTATTTTTTCTCTCTCTTGTTCAGCTTGATTGCTTTCCATTACATTGTCCTCCAGGTCACTGATTTATCTTCTTCCTCTAGTCTACTATTTATTCCCTCTTGTGAATTTTTAATTTCAGCTATTGAGTTCTTCATCTGTGATTGGTTCTTTTTTATGTTTTCTATGTCTTTGTTGAGGGTCTCCCTGAGGTCCTCCGCTTTTCTTAAGTAGTGAGTATCTTTATGACCATTACTTTAAATTCTCTATCAGGCATGTTACTTATCACCATTTCATTTAGGTTTCTTGTGATTTTGTCTTGTTCTTTCATATGGGACACATTTTTTTGTCCATTCATTTTGTCTAACTCTCTGTGTCTGTTTCTGTGTTTAGGAAAGTCAGCTACATCTCCTGTTCTTGAAAACAGTGCCTTATGAAGAAGGTTCTGTGGTGGCCTTTAGTGCAATGTGCTCTGAACCAGGTACTTTAGAGGTATCTCCTAACTATGTTACATGTGCCCTACTGTTGTGGTTGAATCATGTTTGTCTTCAGTGCAGTTCTCTGTAATGTTTCTCTTTGCCTGTTGTGGGCAGAGTTTGGTCCTTGTGTTGTTAGTGTTCAGTCTGACTGAACTTCAGTGAAGCAGCCTTGGGCTTGATTTGAGTCAGATCAGCTATTTGCCAGTAGTGCAATAGAACTAAATTACAAGGTATTTTCCCTGTGTTGTCCCTTGAGAAGCTTTAATTGGTTGGTGGGGCCCTCAGTTAGACTAAGATATATGCCCCCAGTCCACTGCTGGGGCAGCAGTTGGACTGTTGTGTATGGTTATCTTCCCTTCTCCCCAGGGCAGGATCACTTTGGAGTGGTGCTGGTCCCTGTTAGGGCTGCTTGTGCATTACCAGGATTGTGGTACCTCCTTGAATGGGCTGTTGCTAAGAGTATATTGGAAGTTGGGGAGTCTTCAGAAGAAGGGGGGCAGGGTGTATGCTGTTAGCAAGGTCTGTGCTGGTCAGCTGAAAGAGGGGAACTGCAGCTTCCTGGGAAAACTCCTGTTTAGGCTTGGATCAAGGGAGCCTGTCCATGGAAGAATGTGGGGGTGGAGCATGCTGTTAACAAGTTAGGTGGAGAGTGTTCATTCTGAGCTGGCTCCCACCAGTGTCTATGTATCTAGAGTGGGGGACATGGGAAGGGAATTGTGCCTACCAGCTCTTTCACTCTTACAGAAGTTTTCCAATGATCCCTGCCCCTCTAGCACATGCTCTAGATTAGTAAACATACCTCTTTCTTGTATGCCTTAGGCATTTTCCAAACTGCTGCTTCTATGCTATATCTCAGTGGGGCTATTTGTTGTGCTGTGAGACATACAGCTGGGAAAATGTCTAAAATCACATTCCACTGAGAGCTAGTGGTGGGAAATTGACATAATTGGCGATGTTTTAATATATATAATATTAATATTTATTAAACTATAATTTTCAATATATTAAGAAACATGTCTCTCATACAATGGATTAATTTTAAAATGTGCTCAATTAATTAAATAATGAGGGAGAATGTGAGTATTCAGTTTCATTAGTAAATGAAAAACTCAGTGTATGACTGCTCCTTTAGATATAAAACTGGTTAAAGTCCAACAAGGCCATAATCTATACCCATTGGGATTACTGGTTCCACCTTACAGGAATCAATTACATCTTTACTATGGAAAACTCTGTAAGTTAGCATGTAGCATTGTAATGTCTGGGACTGTAAATCAGTAGTATACAATGTCATACTAAGTTAATCTCCAAGATAACTCTTGAGTTGTTTTTCATTATATAGCAGTAGAAATATACTTTTTCCAATAAGTTTCAGATATGTTTTGACTTTTTATCACCTTGTGATCATAAGTAATCTGAAAAGATTTTTATTGTTCATAAAAATGTGATTTGTGTTCATGAATGTGATTGTGAGCTGACCTGTATTACAAGAGTATTCATTAACCATACAAATCTTGAGTTTGCTCTGTACAGGCACATCTAATTTTACTGTACTTCACTTTATTGCACTTCACAGATATTGCATTTTTTATTAATTGAAGGTTTGTGGCAACCTTGCATAGAGCAAATCTATTGGCACCATTTTTTTCCAGTAGCATTTGCTCTCTTCATGTCTCTGTGTCATATGTTGGTAATTCTTGAAATATTTCAAAATTTTTAATCTTCATTATTATTTTTTATGGTGATCTGTGATCAGTGATCTTTGATGTTACAATTATAAATATTTGGGGCCACCACTAACAGCACCCTTATAAGGTAGTGAAATTAATAAATATTGTGTGTGTTCTAATCGCTACACCACCTGGATACTCCCCTACCTTTCTCCCTCTCCATGGGCCTCCCTATTCCATGAGGCACAATATTGAAATTAGGCCAATTAACAACAATACCGTAGCCTCTAAGTGAAAGGAAGAGTCACAATTCTCTTAGTTGAAATCTAAACTAGAAATGATTAAGCTTTGGCAAGCCAAAAGCTGAGATAAGCCAAAAGCTAGGCCTCTCATGCCAGTTAGCCAAGTTGTGAATGCAAAGAAAAGTTCTTGAAGGAAATTAAAAGTGCTACTCCAATTAACATACAAATGATTAAAAAATGCAAAACAGACTTATTTGTGATATGGAAAAAGTTTTAGTACTCTGGATAGAAAATAAAAGGAGTCACAATATTCCCTTAAGCCAAAGCCTAGTTCAGAGAAAGGCCCTAACTCTTTTCAATTCTATGAAGGCTGAGAAAGGTGAGGAAACTGCAAAAGAAAAATTTGAAGCTAGCAGAGTTTGGGTCATGAAGTTTAAGGAAAGAACTCATCTCCATAACATAGAAGGCAAGGTAAAGCAGCAAATGCTGATATAGAAGCTATAACAAGTTATCCAGAAATTCTAGCTAAGATAATTAATGAAGGTGGCTACACTCAAAAATAGATTTTCAATGTAGACAAAACAGCCTTCTATTGGAATAAGATGCTACCTAGAACTTTAATAGCTAAAGAAGAGAAGTCAATGCCTGGCTTCAAAACTTCAAAGGACAGGCTGACTCTATTGTAGGGACCAAAGTAGCTGGTGTCTTTAAGTTGAAGCCAATGCTCATTGACCATTCTGAAAATCACAGGGCACTTAAGAATTATGTTAAGTCTACTCTACCTCTGCTCTATAAATGCAACAACACCTGGATGACAGTCATATGTTTACAACATGGTTTACAGACTATATTAAGCCCACTGTTAAGACCTACTAATCAGGAAAATGTTCCTTTCAAAATATTACTACTCATTGACCGTATCACCTAAGAACTTGGATGGAAGTGTACAACTATAGTATGTTTTTATGCCTGCTAACACAATATCTGTTCTGCAGCCCATGGATCAAGGAATCATTTTGACTTTCAAGTCTTATTAGTTAGAAATCCATTTTGTAAAGCTATAGCTTCCCTAGAGATCCTCTGTCCTCCTCTGATAATCTGGGCAAAGTAAGTTGAAAATATTCTAAGGAAGGATTCACCATTCTTGATATCATTAACAACATTCATAATTCATGGGAGGAGGTCAAAACATCAACGTTAAAAGGAGTCTGGAAAAAATTGATTCCAACCCTCAGGATGACTTTGAGGGATTTAGGACTTCAGTGGAGGAAGTAACTGCAGATGTGGTAGAAATAGAAAGAGAACTAGAATTAGAAGTGGAGCCTAAAGGTGTGAATGAATTTATGCAGTCTCATGAAAAAAGTTGAACAAATGAGGAATTATTCCATATGGATGAGCAAAGACAGTGGTTTCTTGATGTGGAATCAACTCCTGATGAAGATGCTGTGAAGACTGTGGAAATGACAACAGAGGATTTAGAACATGACATAAACTTACTTGATAAGGCAGGGGCAGTGTTTGAGAGAGAGGATTGACTTGAATTTTGAAAGAAGTTGTACTGTGGATAAAAATGCTATGAAACATCATCACATGCTACAGAGCATTGTTTGTGAAAGGAAGAGTCAATCAATGCAGCAAACTTCATTGTTGTCTTTTTTGAAGAAATTACCACAGCCCGCCCAACCTTTAGCAACCACTAGGCTAATTAGTCAGCAGCCATCAACATCCAGGCAAGACCCTCCACCAGCAAAAGATAACTTACTGAAAGCTCAGGCAATAGTTAGCATTTTTAGCAATAAAATATTTTTAAATTAAGGTATGTTTATATATTTTTAAACATAATGCAATTGCACACTTAGTTGACTACAGTATTGTGTAAACATAGACCTCATATGCACTGGGAAACCAAAAAGTTAATTTGACTCACTTTATTGCAATATTTGCTTTATTGTGGTGGTCTAGAACCAAACTCACAATATCTCCAAGGTATGCCTATAAATCTAGAGCCATTCAGTATTGAGCAAATACAAATGTCCAAGAATTAACTTCTGTCTGGAAATTTTTATACCAAATCTCAGATTGAGCTTGGAAAAACCTCTCTTATGTGCCCTTCTATTTCAAACCTAGAAAACCAAACTCAAGAAACTTTCTCTGCCAGATTTCATGTGCAGTACTCATAAATTTGGGTAAATTACTATTTTCTTGAGGTCCCTCATATGTGTCCCTTACCTGTCAAGAATTAACTTCTTTTCTCTCTTGTAAAAATGATACTCTGCAAATCAGGTATCAAGCCAGAGCTATTTGAGCCACCAGAGTGACATTGCCATATGCCACATGGCAAAGCATTTCACAAAATCTTTGGTGAGTATTGTCTGAAAGTATCATCTCCTCATATGAAGTCAATCCTTGTTTCTTAATAGTGAGCTTGCCATGCCTAATTAAATAAGAATCATTCTCAAATATGTTGCTTCAGATAAGGCCTTGGCTACACAATCCATTTGCCCAATTACACACTAGTAAATAGGAAGGAAAGTTTTTATTAGATGCATGCAAATGTCTCTATTTCCTTAAAATGTAAGAAGGATCAAAAAACTGTCTTTAAATTCTGGGTAAGGGCAAGAGAACAAAGAGGGTCAGTGACAAACCAGATACCATTAAAAGTGTTTTATTTCAGTTTAAAAATATAGTCTGTCTACTAAAATGAGGGTTAGAGATAGTGGCTCCTTCACATATTCATAAAAATAGAGAGTTAGAATTAAAATTTTGTCGGCAGTATTCCACACAGATAACCATAGTTACATTTTGCTCATCAGTTCTTTAGTCCTGGTTAATTAATTTTGTTCTGCTGGATTATGGGTCAGCAATGTGCTCTCATGGTGTACATCTGTTTCTGGACCATAAAGAAACCTAGATATAATGACTGAATCCACTGTACAGTCTTAAAGTTACCTAAGTGAAATCAGCTTCAGAGCCTATACACTGCAGTCAATTCTTTGAGTTATCAGTAGTTCAAAGTACCTGATACAGTTCTTTCCACAATGCATTGTGATTGTTTTTTTGTTGGTTAACATACAAATCCTAGATGCAGCTTAAAGCAGAGACTTCAGGCAACCATCAGAGGGAAGCAAAAACCTGTCTGATAATTATACTAAATGACTGTGGTCAATTTATTATATTCACTAACCACATCAGAATACAGAAGAGTAAAATTCTTTGTTGAGGTACAGCATATAACTATTTCCTAAGAAATTGGTCAATGTTTTCCATGAGAATAAGAATAAACAATGGAATGCACAGTCATTGACAAATCTCCCAGGTATTTGTAGAGTGTACCAACCCTGAAATATTTTTATTAATAATATATATTTTTTGGGCGTCTGGGTGGCTCAGTTGGTTAAGTGATGACTTCAGCTGAGGTCATGATCCTGGAGTCCCAGGATCGAGTCCTGCATCAGGCTCCCTGCTCAGCAGGGAGTCGGCTTCTCCCTCTGACTCTCCCCCCTCTCATGTGCTCTCTCTCTCTCTTTCTTTCTCATTCTCTCTCTTTCAAATAAATAAATAAATAAATCTTAAACAAATAATAAAAAATACATATATTTTATTCTTAACCTAGGATAATCTAAGCATCTTTTCTGATTTGACAACTCTTCTGCAGGTCTTACAATTGTATTGATTTTATTGAAAATATGGAACATACCAGGCAAGTCTATCTCTAGTGCCTCTTTTTATAAAGGAAAAAACATATGATTTTCCAGAGGCTTTCTGGGAAACGTAAAAGATAGTGTTAGGTATAAATATTTCCCTTATAATTTTTTTATTTTTTCTAAATGGAAGCTCTGATATTGGAATAGCAAAATCAAAATATTTATTATAAGATATCTGGCCCCTAGATTAAGACATGGATGCCTGAGCAACACAATTTAAAGAAAGCTGAGTTCTTGCACATGTGAGGAAACTTTGTTTTATTTTTACTAATGAAGGGCATGATAAAGTTATCTCAAGAGAAAATCATTTCAGTGGGCCATGGAAACTCTGCTATCTGGGCAGATTGCACAGAAGGTGAAAGATGATCGTTTATCATTTTAACAGTGAGAAAGTCAAATTCCAGTTTGGCTTTAATATTCGGCAGTTAATGCTTCATAACATTTTAAAAATAAACACATCATACTGAGCCAACTTTGGCAAAAATATTTATACGACCCTTTGTGTCCATATGGATCCAGTATTTGCAGATATAAAAAGCCAAGACAAGTAAAATTTTCCTGTCTGCATGCATTGCAAATATTTTCATAATCATTCATTCAAGTTTTGCTTTTTGCTTTCTTTCGCATTATGGGATAACCAGACATTTTAAGACTACTTTATTAATATATTGATTTAAAAAAACCACATTTTTTTACTCTGTCTACACATTTATGCTTCTCAATAACCATTTCCCTTAGATAATCTGAATTATTCATATGAGTTATAACTTTTAAGCAAAAGAAATCATATAAATTAAAAAATGCTAAGTGCTGGTTCATTGAAAATGGCTATCATATTCAAGCATCTTGGTAGACTATCAAAATTCATGAATACACATAACACAATTTCCCACTACTACATACATTTATTTTTTTATCTTTTTAAGGTGGTGAAATGACATTAATAGTATTGCGTTACCCAAAAGTATAGTCTCTTGAAACATATAAAAATAAGTAAAATGTCTAAGTTTAAAATTATGCTTAGTAGTCAATGTTTTACTATTCACAATTACTGAGAAATTAAACAGATATCCAAATAATATTAATATACTAATTTTATTTAATATTTATTCACATTTTTACATTACTTAAAATCTTAGAAATAATGTTTGAGCTGATACACAACAAATATAATTAGTGCTATAAAAACGTGCATCAGAATTGTTATTCAATTTTGTTGAACACTAATTCACCTTTAAAAATTCTTAAATATTACTTAGATGAGTATTGTCTGCTTATTTGATAAATAAACCTATCTAAGACATATAGGAAGTTCAGACTAAAGAGGAAAGTATGATAAAACAAACTTAAATCTTATGAAAATGAAATGTATTCTTGTGTTATTCTTCACAATGATAAAGAGAATACATAATTTTGCTTTATTTTCTTAGACAAAAATTATTAAACCATTCTGATTTTTTCAGAGATCCATTTTAATTATAGTACTCTGGATTCATTAAATGTTCTGAGGAAGCAGTTTCAGTGAGAAGAATTTATGTTTTAGCCAAGCATTTTATAATATTAAAAATCATTTCCTTAATTTCTGTCAATTTTAGTAATACTCTTTATATGTTAATCTGAATATAGTCCATTTAATTTAAAAGGTGTTATAATCTAATTTATTAATTCACTCCAGAGATAGCAAAATACTTTACACTCACCAGAAAAAGGTAAAGTTTTCTGCCAGAGACCCAGATACATGGAAGAGCTGCAGATTCAGCCACAAATAAGAGATAAACCTAGTCTAGACTAAGAAAACTGCTCTCCTTGGTAGTGGTTATAAAAGTCTTAATTCATCTGAAGTCATAAATAAACAAACAAATATACAAAGAAAAATAAAGACTAGATTCTTGATCATCTTTCATGTTACAGGACTAATCTCCATTATTCCCCTAATAGAGATCATCAAACCATCATACTCAGTTTCCACCCATGGTTCCCATCAATGGAAAATAATTTTTCAGTCTGCATGAATCAGTAACAAACAAACAAACAAAAACCATAATGTTAGTAGAAACAATAGCAGCAAACCTTGAGATGCCCAGGGTCAGCAAAATTTAAGTTCTGTTACACTCAGATTATATTCCATAAACAAAAACAAAAACAAAAACAAATTCTCAAGTTTAAATATCCCTTTAAGTACATATATTTCTCCAGCAAGGCAGTTTACTTGGCCCATCAGGTGAGTCCACTTACATATTTCAGTGAGGGAATCTACAAAAGTGCTAAACTCTAATTTTCAAATGGTTCAATAACACGACTGCCATGTAAATATAAAATGAACACATTTCACATATTTTACTTAGTGTTAATTAATAAGGGAACCAGAATAAATTGAAACTGGTCCAAAGAGCGTTTGAGAAGTCAGATTATAGATGATAGATAGATGATAGAATGAACGAAAGAAACAAAGAACAATAGATAGCTAAGGAGGTAGAGGTACAGATATATGATTTAATAAAGAAATGTTTGGAAAAGATAGCTAGGCTAAATGTAACTGTTTTATGTCAATTAGACCGTAAACTGTTTTTTTGGTAATATTTATTTTACTGAATAGAAGTTATTTGCATCTCTACTTGACAAAATTCTACTAGTTGAGTTGTAAGTTTACTAGGCATAGGACCTTCAGTCAATAATAAAAAATGCACTATGTATATTTAACTAGATAACCTTTGGGAGCCTTGCCTTTGTATGACATGGCAAGGAGGTGCCACCCACATTTTTGTCTTCTAAGTTTTTGATAGTTTTTCTAACAATTTTTAAACAACTTTCAAAATTCAATGATTGATTTTGTAGAATAAATTAAGTACAAACACTCATAATCCCCTTATTCTATTCTCTTACACTCATCAATCAGTATAATGTAGCTGAGTGGCCTGCCTTGTTCTGCATATACAGCAATTCATATGTGTAGGTGTGTGTGTGACTGTACGGGCATACTTTTACAAGAAAAATTAATTACTACAAATTCTATGAATTAGAGCATGTTACTATCAGGACTCTGAAGGTCAGACATCCCTAATGTGAAGTATATATATTCTTCTCAGACATATCCATTTAATCAATAAATCAGTGAAAAAGATTGTTATCACTTGTTATTGTGGATGAGCTACTATGCAACTGTTTAAAAATTGTTCTGTTCTACAAGTTCAAATATATTGAAAAGACTCAGAAAGGGAGTAATAGAGGAAGCTCTTATCTTGCTACCATTAGTCTGATTGCCGGTCTCATTAGATAATTACTTAATGCACTGTTTTCTTTAAAATTTATTTGAAAAGAAAGAGAATCAGGTATCTGATTCACAAATAAGTGATCCAACATTCAACTTCTTGAATGATTCACTTTTCTGGCTATGTAGCTCTGATAAGACTATCGCTTTCTGACGATAGCAGCCTGAATTACAGGTTTAATTATAAAATAGAAGCATTTAGAGGCCAACCTGGCCACTTCATTCTTAGTGCAGGAAAATATATAATCAATGGTTTAGATTAATGTCAATTTTATTGGGTCACTTGGGATTCCTCACATAAAAGGATTTTTCAGCTCTTTATAAGCAAGTATGGGGGTTTAGTAATATATTCTCTTGCCAGTCCCCCACAGCTCTGCTCCCTTTCTTCCCCCTTGGAAATAAAAATAATGTCTAGAATCTGAAGATGTTTAGTGTTAGAGTAACAGATACTTAAGCCATTTTCCTTGTCTTTTATGGTCACAATTGGAAGGATAGCAACCCCATTTTCCTGTTTCATTTGCCACTTAGGATCGAGTAAGTCAGTAAGGTATGTGCTATGTAAGGTATTTGCCATATAAATTAACATATTATTTTTAGATCTGAAGAAAAATGGAGGAAGAATGTACCCTTTGCTACATCTTTTTCAGTCAACCAACAAATCTCACTTTCCATCTCTAATAGAAACATTAAGTAACCCTGCAGCATATCAGTGGGTAATATATAAACAGATACAAAATAAATGTATGTAGTAGTGGGAAATTGTGTTATATGTATTCATGTATTTCATGAATTTCATGAATTTTCATGAATTTTGATAGCCTACTAAGATGCTTGAATGTGATAACCATTCCTCAATGAACCACCACTGAGCCTTTTTAAAAATATTGATATTATTTCTTTGGTTGAAAATTATAATTAATATGAATAATTCAGATTATCCTAGGGAAAATGGTTATTGAGAAGCATAAATGTATAGATAGAGTTAAAAATGTGTTTTTTTAAATCAATATATTAACAGATTAGTCTTAAAGTATTTGGTTATTCCATAATTTGAAAGTCTAAGATGAGTCAGTAGGGCTGCACTTTTCTGGTTGTTTTAGGGGAGAATCTGCTTTTTTGCCTTTCCAGCTTCTAGAGGCTGCCTGAATTTCTTTGGCTCTTGCCTTTCCCCTATCTGCAAAGCCAGCAGAGTAACATTTCACATCTCTCTTGCTTTCTGCCTCCACTTATAAAGACCCTTGTGATTACATTGAGCACACCTAGATAGTCCAGGATAATCTTCCCATCTCTAGATCCTTAATTTAGTCACACTTACAAAAGTCCATTTTGCCATGTAAGGCAACAAATCCACAGATGTGGGGGGATTAGGACATTGGAAATCTTTGGGGAGCCATTTTCATGCTTACCATACCAATCTCTTATCAATAGTAAGGCTTGTTTTCTGAGTTGTGTGTTACTACATCATCTTTTTCATTGCCATTTTTATGTTCACCTCATTAGACTCACTGGTATAAAAATCTTGCCATTTCTAAATCTTGTTGGGAAGTAGAAGAAAGAGAGAATGATTGAAATGTTCAGGAGAACTAAAGGGAAAGTATTTAAGAGTGAAAGGGGATGAGAACTGCTTTGATAAACCAATATTTGGGTCACAAAAACAGCTAAGGTAACAAATTTTAAGTGTAATGTTTTAATTATAATCGCTAAACTTATATTTCACTAGTTTCTTATTTCCATGTAACAAACTGCTTAAAGTCTTAAAACAACTTGAATCTATTATCTAATAGTTTCCATGAGTCAAGAGTCTGGGAAAGTTATTGTGGTCCTATCCTCAAGGTCTTATAAGGCAACCAAGGTGTCAGCTGGGATGTGTTCTTATCTGATGACTTTCCTGGGGAAAAATTCATTTATACACTCATTCTGATTATTGGCAGAATATATTTACTTGTGGATGTATAACTAAGGGTTCCTGATCGTTATTGGCCAACTGCTGGAAGCAACTCACAAATGCTAGAGGTAGTCTTCAGTTCTCTGTCGTGTGGCCTTTTCTAGACACTGTTTACAAAGTCGCTCCTTGTTTCTTTAATCCCAGCAGGAGAATTTCTAACTCCTAATGAATTTTACCTACAGTAATATAACCACAGTCATGACATCTTAGCTATATAATGTAAACTAATCAAGAGAGTGGTGTCCCATCACCTTTGCCATTTTTTAATGTTTTGGGTAGAAATAGTTTATGGATTCTGCCCATTTCTAAGGGGAGGGGATTATACAAGACTACAAAGGGTGTGATGCATTAAGGGGTCATCTTAGGATATGTCTATCACATAGATGTACAGTTATTTTTAAATAATAGAACTTAGATAATTTTTAAGAAATTTTTATAGCTGATGCCATCATCTTGTTAAAGATTAGAAGACATACAGAGAAAATAACTGACACCAAAGTTAAAAACATAGGATCTTGAGCTTTTAAGTAATTTAGTTATTAACAATTCTTATCAATCTAGGATAAAAAAATGTTTGATTCTTAATGGTATTTTTTGTTATCAATTCAATTATTTCTTTAAATATTATCAACTATCAAATGTTAAAATACAAATATGAGTACAATAAGAGTCATTATCCTCAAAAGCTCAGAGTCTGCTAAATGTAAGGACACAATTAAAATGCACTCTCTTGCATATTATAATGGAGGAGTTTTTGTGATGGCACAAAGGAGGAAAATATTAAAAACCTTTGGTATCAGGAAAGTCCTTGCTGGAAAAGTTGTATTGGCTTGGGTTCTTAAGGATCAATCAACATTCAATGGAGGTAAAGGGAAAAGTTATATTGCAGTGATGAATCTTCAAGCTGAGTGGAGAAAACAGGATATCCAAAGCATGGGAGCCAGTCATAAATTGGGATTCCCAAGAAAAAGAGACTGAGATAAAGAATTTTGAGGAGGCATGTTACTTGGGCAGTCATTCCAAGGTGCAGAAGCAAGGCACTGGGAATGAGAAAGAAGCTATAAGAATGCAATGATTAAATAACTGCTATGAGAAATGGGAGTTTGATTCTGCTAGGTTCTTAGAAAAGAATAGAATGCCTCCCCAAATTGTTTACTTGTTGGGAAGCTGGAGCATTTATCTTCTTCCTCTGTGACCTCAGTAAGAGAGAATTGCTGCAGGGGTGTTCAGTCCTCTTGGGTTTCCACCTGTGCTGGCTTGAGGCTTAAGGTGGCACCTATGGTACTATAAAAAGTACTGAAGTAAGATGGGAAGATGAGTCATTTTGCCTAATCTATTAACAATGCCAGACAAAATTGTCCATGGCATCTGCAGATGAAATTAGAGGTGAACCAAGGGATATGAAGTGGGGAACCAAAAATGATCACAAATGAGATTAAAACAATAAGGTACATTCAAGAATTTAGTATAGCTATAAGAATTTAGTGTAAGAGTTTAGTATAGCTAAAGCACTGGGTATGAGATAGAAATAGTGTGGGAAAGAGTTTTGAATGACAGTGCAATAAGATATAAAGGGACAAACAGTTTGGCCCCCAAAATAAGACAGTAGAACTAGGAATTGAAAAGGGGATGAAAAAATACCTCATAATTTCACTAAATAATTTACCAATATTGCTATATTGGTTATTTCCCTCCAGTACACTTCAATGTATATATTTCTCAGTTGCTTCTAAATGTATCATTATAATGTCAATGTATTATATCATTCTAAAGGTATTTATAATATACGTGCATGTATACACACACACACACACACACACACACAATTTCCTTTAAAACATCATTTCTAATGTTTACTTAATATTTTTCTTAAATAAATGCCTTAATTTACTTCTTTTTACTGAGTTATTTTCATTTTTCCAACTTTATCTGAGGGACAACATCTCTATGAATAAATTATATTTCAATACTTGGATTTTCTCTTAGAATAGCTCTCAAAAGTAGAATTATTTGGCTAAAGGTAATTGATCGTTTAAAGGTACTAGCAATTTCCCTTATATCTTTCCCAAAAAGATTGAAACAAGTTGTAGTTAAATTAAGAGTAGATGATGATAGTAATGACTATGTGGATTGTGATATCAATCACAGAGATAATAATACTGCAGCAGCTCTACTTCCAAGATTGCCCACCCTTCAAGAGTCACACCCTGAGTTTTCACACTCTTATATAGTTTCCTTCTTTAAATCTAGGGTGGTTCTATGACTCATTTGTAACAAAGAGAATCCATTCCACATGATGCTGTTTGACTTCAATGGCTAGTTTAAAATATTGTTATAGCTTATCCCCTGGTTGCAGGTTACTTAACCTGTGGGAAGCTGGTGTCCATTTGAGAAATCCATTTATCCTGAGACTGCCATGTTGCAAGAATGTCAAGCTGCCAAGTGAAAAGGTCAAATGGAAGGAGAGAGGCCTGGATAGTACCAAGCTATTCCCGATATTGTAGATGAGGTATAAAACACGTGAATCTAGAAGAAATTATCTTAGCTATCCAGCCCAGTTGAGCCTTCAGATAATTCCAGCTCAGCTGTCAACTGATTGCAATCACATGTGGGACCACAAGTGAGAACTGCTCCATTGAGCTCAGCCAATACAAAAAAAAAAAAAAAGGAAGATAAAACACTGGTAACCAGAAAATAGTAATCATAAAGCAACAATAAAAACAAAAATGTATTGAAGATTTACTATACCCCAGGCATGATAAGGACTCCATAAACATTATTTCATCTCCAGCAACCCTATGCCATGTATACCATAATTTCAATAAAAAGGAATTGTGGGTTCAGAGAAATCTTGCTACTTGCTAACAGTCACACAGTAAGAAGTAAGAAAGAGCTTCAACTCAGGTTAATCTGAGTATAATTCTGCTTTTAATCATGTCTCTATTAAAGTATCTATAGCAATGCCCCTTAATAGTATTTAATATTTTTGCAAAGATTATTGATAGGAAATGAATTCTCATTATGGTTTTAGGTTTTATAACTTTACTTTTATGGTGATGCACTTTTTTGTCTAGGAACACAGGAAATAAATCTGTGAATGAATAATAATGTCAGTAAAGTAATAATAGCATGTATTTATATAAATCACACTTTTTTTGAGAGAGAGAGAGAGAGAGCGGGGGGGGAAGGGGGGAAGAATCTTAAGTAGGCTCCATGCTTAGTGCAGAGCCCAACATGGGGCTCAATCTCATGACCATGAGATCATGACCTGAGCTGAGATCAAGAGTTGGATGCTTAACCAACTGAGCCATCCAGTAGTCTCTATATAAATCACTCCAGCAGTTGAGGCACAGAAAAATTCAGTATCTTGCTCAACTGGTAAGTAGGAAAGTCAGGCTTGGAACAAAGACAGCCTAGTTCTAAGGCAGTATGTATACTTAAGCAATGTATATTGTGCCATATAAATATAATAATATTTAAAACAAATATTCTGACTCTCTTAAAATTAATTGAACCATCACAAAATGCTAGTATTAATTTTTGAGAATTCATGTAGTCACAATAGCCAAAATATGGAAACAACCTAAATGCCCATCAGTCATCAGTGGATGAATGATTAAAGGAAAATACACAAAAAAATGTGATATATACACACACACATACACATATATATTTATAATATTATTCAGCCTTAAAAAAGAGGGAAATCCTGTCATATGCAACAGGATGAACCTGAATGACTTTATGCTAAGTGAAATAAGCCAGTCACAGGAAGACAAATACTACATGATTTCACTTATATGAGGTATCTAAAATAGTCAAACTCATAGAAACATAGAGTAGACCAATAGCTGCTAGGGACTGGGGGAAAAGGAAATAGGGAGTTGCTTTTCAACAGATATAAAGTTTCAGTTATGCGAGAGGAATAAGTTCTGGAGATCTGCTGTATAATATTGTGTCTACAGTTTAGAATACTGTATTATGCACTTAAATATTTATTTTTATGTATTTATTTTTATTTAAATTTAAGTCAGTTAACATATAGTGTATTATTAATTTCAGGGTAGAGTTTAGTGATTCATCAGTTGCATGTGATACCCAGTGCTCATGACATCAAGTGCCCTCCTTAATGCCCTTCATCCAATTACCCCATCACCCCACCCACTTCCCCCCTAGCAACCCTCAGTTGATTCCCTACAGTTAAGAGTCTCCTATGGTTTGCCCCTCTCTGTTTTTATCTTATTTTATTTTTCCTTTCCTTTCCCTATGTTCATCTATTTTGTTTCTTAAATTCCACATATGAGTGAAATCATATGGTTTTTGTCTTTCTCTAACTTATTTCACTTAGCATAATACCCACTAGTTCCATCTACGTCATTGCAAATAGCAAGATTTCATTCTTATTGATGGCTGAGTAATATTCCATTGTGTATATATGCTACCTCTTCTTTATCCATTCATCCATCAATGGACATCTGGGCTCTTTCCATATTTTGGAAATTGTGGACATTATTACTATAAACATTGGGATGCATGTATCCCAACCAATCACTATGTTTGTATCCTTTGGATAAATACCCAATAGTGTAATTGCTGGGTCATAGGGCAGTTCTCTTTTCAACTTTTTGAGGAACCTCCATACTGTTTTCCAGAGGGGCTGCACCAGTTTGTATTCCCACCAACAACGTAAGAGAGTTCCCCTTTCTTCACATTCTTGCCAACACCTGTTGTTTCTGTTTCTTTTTTTTTTTTTTTAAGATTTTATTTATTTATTTGACAGAAACACAGCGAGAAAAGGAACACAAGCAGGGGGAGCGGGAGAGGGAGAAGCAGGCTTCCTGCTAAGAAGGGAGCCTGATGCGGGGCTCGATCCCAGGACCCCGAGATCATGACCTGAGGGGAAGGCAGATACTTAACAACTGAGCCACCCAGGCACCCTCACCTGTTGTTTCTTGACTTGTTAATTTTAGCCATTTTGACTGGTGTGAGGTGGTATCTCATTGTGGTTTTGATTTGTATTTCCCTGATGAAGAGTGATGCTGAGCATTTTTGCACTTAAATATCTAAGACGGTAGATCTCGTGTTAAGTGTTCTTACTACAATTAAAAAATTCAGGTAGTACCAGAGACAATATGTCTTGTGATGAACAATTAAGAACATGCTAAATAGCACATATTTTAGGTAATAGACACAAAAGATTACATGGCTATAAAGCATATTTATGCCAGTTTAACTTTGTAATCATCATCTTTAAAAATCTCGATATGATGCTATTTTTGTTTTGTTGTTGCCATTGTTATTGCTGTTGTTTGAATCTAAAGAGTAAATGAGATCCTGGTAAATTTGCAGGATATGTAATTCATATCTAAGGAACTGCAAAAATCAAGTCCTATCAGCCTAACCTAATTCCTTATTAGTATATGACTAAATCTGTATTGTGCTTCATTGATTGTCTGCTTTGCAGGCTGTGAAAGACTCAATGTTTATTGAATGCAGATTTATGATTGGAGATGAGGAATGAACCAAGAGATAGAATGTTCCTTAACAGTACTAGTGTTTGAATTTCATATGACCTCGGTGTCAACAAGAAGGACAGTGATATTTCTCCAAGACTTTTATTGGTGAGACTTATTTTCAAGGCCTAGTAAATGGAAAAGTAGGTACAATGTCAGGCTAAACGAAAACATTGAATCCTATTTAGATTTCATGTATAAAGATGCCTGTTTGCCTAACTGCTTCCTTTTCTGGACAGTCATTTTATTGTCTATTTCAAACCTAGGTTCACCAACTGTGTATTTATTGTACATAAAAGCAGCAGTTTATTGGAATTGTAAACTACCTATTTAAAAAAGAATTCTAATTCTATTTTAATACTTAACTCCAAAAGGCTACTGTATTACTTTGCTAGGGCTTTAATAACAAAGTACCACAGACTAGGTGGCTTAAACAGCAGAAAGACACCTTGGCCATCTTCCCCCATTTGTCTTGATGTCTTAATCTCCTCTTCTTATAAGGACACCAGTCATGTTGGATTAGGACCCTCTGCAATGATTTTATCTAACCTTAATTACCTCTTTTTAAAACTTTATCTCCAAATACAGTCACATTTGAAGGTACTGGGGGCTAGGACTTCAACAGATGAAATAAGGTGGGGGGGGCAAAATTTAGCTCATAATGGCTACCCTCCCTCCACTTTTGCTCAATCCTATCCACCATAGGTGTTTTGTGTTTCCTGTAGAGAATCCACAACTCAAGAAGCTGATCATGTGGCAAATCCTGCTCCCCTTAAATCAGGGACTGCATACATGTCAAAAATGGCCAGAGAGGAAAAAAATAAGTGAAGATATCAAATACCTTTCCAAAGGTTTCTAAAAGGTAAGAACTTCCCAAATATTTCAGGACTGATCTACACTATTATATCTACTTCCAAACATGATGGTAACTTCTGTGAAAATTTTCCACAAGGAGAAGACTAAAATTTTCAAATAATACCTGATTATAATCATATTAAAGAAATAGTACAAGTTATTTATCAAATTAAGTAGATGTTTTCAGTAAATTTCCTCTTCTTAAACATTGTGAAAGAGAAATGTTAAAGTACTGAATGGAGTTATAGGGTTTCACAATGTCCAAAGTGTGTTGGTGGAAATTACAGAGAATCACGGGAAATTAAAAAAGGGGGGGGGATGTAGATTATAAAGGCAACCAAAATAGGCTTTACAAACATTACAAGTTTCCTGTGGATGGCTATGGCTGATGGCAATTGCACTCAGGATTGTCTATTAATACATCAGGGTCTATCTTTTCCCTCTATATTCAAAGAATCTGTACAACTTCTTGAGGACAAACCCGTTATAAGTCCATATTAGCCCTTCGCTTCTTGCAGTACCTTTTCTACCCTTGGCTAAAAGATATTACCCTAATCCTGCAGCCAAGTCAATTCATATGAACCTGACATATAATGTACAAAACAAATGTGTTGCTGGATAATATTCATGCAGAACTTATTTTCCAGAGGAGGAAGTAGGATATACATACAGAGTATAATGAGACAAGATAAAATATAATAGCAATAAACATTGAAAAAAAACCATGTATAGTTTCAGAATTCTGAGGAAAGATCTCTTAGTGTGAATTGAAATATTTGGGAAGGATTTGTGATGGAGATGACAGTTGTGTTGGGTTTTGAATTGTCAAATAGATTTTAATTCCAAGAAAAAGAAACAGCATGAGAAAACAGAGAGAAGGAAAAAAGTGAGGCTTCTATGAAGAACAGTGAGGTTTGTTTGGCTCATGTAAAGAGTAGATGAGGGCAATAAAATTGAGAAATTGTGACTTAAACTTAGGAAATTTGAATTTCATCTTTTATGCAAATGAGATAATTCTGAAATGAGGCCTCTGAAGAGGAAGTGAGTGCACAAATTCTATTGCTTATTTATTGAGCTCTAAAGTTTTTATAGTGGGGTGGAGAACCTGGATGGCTCAGTGAAATGAGCATCCAACTCTTGATTTCAGCCCAGGTCATGATCTGAGGGTTGTGGGATGGAGCCCCACAGGGGTGTGTGGGGCTCAACACTCACCAGGGAGCCTGCTTGTCGCTCCCCCATGCACCTGTGTGTGTCTGTGTGCAGTGCGTGCATGCACTCTCTCTCTCTCTAAAATAAATAAATAAAATCTTTAAAAAATATTATAGTGGGGGAAGTCTTTGAAATTGATTTTTTAAGATGAGAACTGATGTAAGCAAGGTGAATTCTGAGGAGGTAAGGAACTCGGCTTGGAGGCTACCTCTGCCCCCCACCAGTTGTGCCTTGGTGCCTTGTCTGCCCCTAGCTGTGCCTTAAGGACTAATTCTGGCACCCCTTGCCAGAGGGCTCCCTAAATGTCCTTTTTTCTGAATGCTTAGTTCTCCTTAATGAGGCCCACAGGGAAAGGAGCTTTGGGCCCTGCCCCACTCTGCTTGGGAACACCAGGTAGTGCTGAGAGCTCCTTGGAGTCATAAGACATTCTGCCATTATAATTGTATAGCTAATGGCAGCGATTCTTCTGGTTCTCAGAAAGCACAGCTTATTCATTCCTTTTAAAAATGTGGATGTATATACTTTGGGTTGACACTCACTGATGAAACAAGACAAAAAAGTCACTAAATTTCTCAGTACACAGTTACTGTGAAGGAACAAGTGACAATGGTATATGAAATTTTATGGAAGATAAAGAGAATAGTCCTTAGATTACTTTCAAATATGTTAGAGCTATGTTGTCCAATATGGCAGCCACTAACCATGGTGGTTAAATATAAAGTAGCTAAATTAAAAAAAAAATTCATTTCCTCAGTCATACTAGCTACATGTCAAATACTCAATAGCACATGTTGCTAGGACATTTCCATCATCACAGTTTTGGGCAATGCTGTTTTAGTGCAAATTTAGTGTATTAACAAATTAAGAGTGCATAAAACAATTGAGATTTAGAAAATGTGCAATTAATTACAAATATATGTATTGATATTTTACTTTATTATGTTCTACAAAACAATGTTAAGTGTTAAATAAAGTAGTTCAAGAATAAAATATAAATATATATACCTAGGTACATTTAATTCTGTTTAAATAATGCATATTTTATAGAAAGTTCATCTTATATATCAATTATTGAGTGAATGTTTTGAAAAAAATGTTTGCTTTCTGAATATTTGGGAAGTTCTGAATATCAATATATTAAAAATGTTTATTTTGCAAATGCGTATTTTGAGATTGCATATGCAGAAGTTCAGTTGTGAAAATATTCATTCTTCAGAGTATGAAACACACATTTGTAGCTTTCTTTCCACTGAAGACCACTGGGTAAATACATGATCAAGAACAATAAGAATAAGCAGCCCATTTGGAAGTTTTGGTTATAAATTATTGCTAAAAAGGATTTGGTTTATAAAGTACCAATGGTTTTACTTTATTCTAATCAGATGTTTTTAAGTTTTTTTTATGGTTTCTCTGAGGGAGAGGGATCTATTTTTAAATTTTTCTCCCACCCTCCCTTTTTTTACCTTTCCCTTCCCTTTTCCTTTCAAATACATTGTATAGATTTCTAATTTGCTTTAGGGGCACAATTCTGCATAGATAAATTTATTTAATAGCAAAGGTTTCCATCATAGCAACTTCTAATGGAAGCAATAGGAATGCATGGGAAATTGAGGAATAAAACATTGAAATTTACTTTTGTAACATTTAAGCACTTTTCTTGAAATATTGGAGCAATTATTCTGGTCCCCCCAGGAAAAGAAAAGCCTTTGGTGTCCTTCCATTCCCTGCTGCTATCATTTTGCTACCAAAGTTAAGTTTTTTGAACTTTGAGAAAACATTGAACTTCAGAAACTGAAGACAACAGCATGGGTACAAAGCACTTTGAACATAAACTGGAATAATCAAGAAATTGTGAATGAAAGACATATTTACTGATTGTTAGAGGCAATGTGTTGCCCTAACATTCATGTCACTCTATGTATGTGTCTTTGATTTTTCAAAACATCTCAGTTGCTTCTTATCATTCTTAGGTATTTGTATTTTTTTTTCATATTTGTTTTCTGCAGTGGTTTTAAGTGGGTAGATTACTGGACCTCTTGGACTCAAGATGAAAATCAATTATCTTCTAATGAATTCTTACACTTCACGTATTTCTGCAGTTACAAAATTAATTGGGTGTAAATGAACAAATTACTTATCTTACTTTAAATTTTTAGTTAGAGATATGACCCAAGAAGTATTGCAGGATTCTCTGAGAATTCATATTATGGAAATTTTACAAAACCTATAATGGCAGAGAACATTAAGTCCCAAAATTGCAGCTTAGCCTGAGGATGACCTTTATGAAGTCTAGTAATGTAAAACTATATTTCTGAAAATATGATGCCTTGGGTGAAAAATGGAACTTTCTCTTCAACTAGATACAAGAAAATTTGTTTTCAGTGTTTATGATGCAAGAATCCAATATATGATACTGTAATATTGTGTGGACTGGTGTTATGCTAAAGAAAAGAATTTTCACTTTAATGAAGTGAATATTACTAAAACTATAGAAACTAATTAGCAGAAACTAATGACTTTCAACATGCATTTCAATCATACAGCTGTTATATTTCTAACTTGCTCTTTGATACATATTATTTCTCCTTAAAATATATTTCTGTGATTTTGTTAATAAAGGGAAAATATATTAAATGGATGTGAACTGTCAAAAATGAATTGATTATGCTAAAATTATTTGAATTTTTTGAAATCTAATTAGAACACTGATTTTAGAGAGATATTTAAACCCACATTTTACCACACTGCATGTTTACATTCCAGATATAATTTGTTTTTGGTATACTACTTGTAAACTTTCTTTTATTATATTTTGTGTGTGACTTTTGTTTGTAACTTTTAATCACAGAATTATAATCCCAACTTTGAATAAACCTGGATGTTCATTATTCACCTCCCCCATTTTTTTTTACACCTATTGCTCAATTTAGGATAAGAAACTTACTACTCCTAAGGTAAATTCTTTTACCTTTGGGTAGGAATGAAAATTCTTCTTTATAGTGAGCTACATTCATAGCCAGTGGTTGTAGGTCTTCCCATGTAAATGCATTAGATATTAAAAATCTCCTAAATCCTAAAGTGGATTTCATGTTACTTTGTAATCTTTCCTTTCTAACTAACATTTTTGAACACCTGAGCCAGATCCTAAGATTCAAAGATGAAGTGGACACAGAACTTGATCTCTAGAAATTTGAAATCATAGTCAGTTAATAATTAACCACTCATCTCTACGTATTTTCCTTCTCAGTTTCTTATTACATGTCTTGATCAGAATTTGTTTGAGGTCTAGCTCTCCTCCCGCAATTACCAGTTAGTATATTAATTCCTGGTTAGTTTCCCCTCCTTTCTTCCATCCTCTTCCTATTTTATTTTTCTTCCTTCCTTCCTTCTTTCTTTCTTTCCACCCAATGATTGCTATTCATTGGGATGAACTGAGTTATTTGCCATGTCATTTTCTTCATGGTTTGTGCAATGACACTGATTTTCCAATTAGTTTCAATCAAAATGTGGTCATTTTCTTATTTTTAAGAATTGTTCTTGGCTTTTCCCAATTAAAAAAATATATATGTTAAAAATACAGAAAAATATGTCCTCATGAGATGATATACCCTAATTTCTATCAACATAATTACATTTACATCCCTCAGATTAAGGAATACAAATGAATTAAACTTCATTCTTACACATTTGTGATAATATATAAAATATAAACAAATCTGATGACTATAGTAAACTTGTAATTTGAGCTCCATTTCAGTTTATTATTTATGGTAGTCAAAAACACAGTTATAAGAAGACTTCACGGTAAAAAAAAAGTAATATTATGTATACTGAATATGTATATTACTTAATCGACTAAAGCAATGAAAATCTCTTTTATTGCTTAATACACTTGGTATTTTTTAAAATAAGTTTGCATAGCTATATTTCTGACTATAATTACAAGTGAAAGCTTGAAACTTCACTATCAACCTGATTGAAGAGAGAGTTTAGGAAAAAATATATGGAAATAGAAAAGTACCCATGCCCTTCAGCTGTGGTAATGAACTGAGGAAGAGTCAGAGTGTGCTCATGTTAGAATATGCTAATCCTTTGAATACTGCTCAGATAGGATTTTTCATTGTGGCTGATCAGCACAATGGCTCCAGGAAGACCATCCTGATGAGACTGCTATTTGACTGTATGCTCCAAATTGCAAATTGCATCCTACATAAAATTCTTTCTCCTTTCTTGGGTTCAGATCAATTTGGTTTGATAATGCCACTACGCATCACTCTGCAGAATTCTGCTAATCCCTCTGCAGAAAGTATGAGAGATTGAAATATTTCAATAAGTAACTGACTTCTGCAGTGAAAAAATAAAAAGAGAATTTGCAGTTTAAGATGTCTTAAATTTTAGGAAAATAAATCTATATTAAAATAAATTAATAATTTGCAGTATATGAAAATAAATTGCTTTGGAGAATAGTGAAGTCAGTTTGCTGTACTTTTCTTAAAGGATGCAGAGAAATGGGGAAATGTCATCCTAAGGAGACGTCAAGAATGAAACCATTCTTAGTTGAGGTCTTCTGTATTCTATAAACTTTTCCTTTATTAAGTAGAAGAGAAAAGTAAAGGAAAAAAATAGTAAGTTGTCATTTTGGGAAACTGTTTATTGATCTGGCATAAAGGGACTTTTAGCTTTGTCTGATTAATAGTTGTATTTTGATCTTTGTTAGAAGTAAGAAAGAACAGCTCTTAGACTTGCAAGGTTGTAAGCATGTGTTTGGAATGTCCCTGCTCTAAGGAGGGACACTGGAGACACTGCCCAAGATGAGCTCAGCAGAGCTACACATATAAAAAAGGCTTTTATTTAATCTCAAGAGGAGACTCGGTACACTTTCTCCCCAATCTCCCCAACTTCTCTGACTTTAAATACAACTATTAATATGATATATATAAACTGGCATCCTAATACAGAGTATCAGAAATTTTCCTCATCAATAAGAACAAAAATATTACTTTCACTACATAATCTTCAAGAAATATAGTTGCAGAGGCACCTGGGTGACTGTTGGTTGAGCATCTGACTCTTGGTTTCAGCTCAGGTCATGATCTCAAGGTTGTGTGATCCAGCTCAGTGTAGGGCTCCCCGCTCAGCGGGGAGTCTGCTTGAAATTCTCTTTCCCTCTCACTCTGCCTTTCCACCCACTTGGACATGCAAGCACGCTCTCTCTCTCAAATAAATAAATCTTAAAAAAAAAAAAGTCACACAAGAATGTATTTGCAGGTTAGAAAAATGTGAAGTTCAGTAGTTTTGTTAAATAATAGATTAACCAGTTTTTAGTATACCATTTTTAGAATTACATAAACGTAATTTTGATCCCAATATTAATTATGTGGCATACTTTGATCAGCAGTGGAGTCATTGATTTTGAAACATATTTATATTGATATATTAATTATATAATCTTCTAAATCTCCTCGGGTAATCATGCAATTTATGTGATTTTTGCAAAATAATGAGATATTAAAATTATAGGTCTTTTAGAATATAAATATCCTATTGTGGTGCTCCTCACAGTAAGTGTGCCCACAGCCCACTTGTACTTTCCACTCTTCCCTGTGAGGCCCAAATTTGACCGAGATTTGGCACTCAACTAAGAAGTCTGACTACCACTTAATTATTAGCACTTGAGATTAGGGTAGTTTTTTGAAATACCCATCTGTGTGTTTTGTTAATCATTATGGAGCTTGGAATTCAGAATGAGAAAGCTGCACTCCGACCTTAAAGGCAAGTTTAGTGATTGTTGTCACTCCTACTTCCTTTAAGAATGTTTTGCGTAATTTTGTAATTGTTGCATAGATGCCTTTCCACTGACTGTTTTCAACTTAGCATGCCATTGTTTTCAATGGGTTTGCCATTGGCAGATCTGGGTAGCTGTTTGATTTTAGTCTCCCTTTCAGTATTCCTCTGCTGGCCTGAGCTTCTCTTCCTGCTTTAGGCCCCTCAAGGCAGCATTCTAATTGGTCCCCCTCACTGGCAGGTATCCCACATGGAAGAGGTTTTGCAACTTTTACTTTCCTATAATAAAATAGACACTTTTTGTCCCCTTCTCTTCATGACATGTTGTTGCTAAAGTGATGCTAGGTAGTAATGAGTTAGATAAGGCAACATATTTTGTATACTTCCTGGGTAATAGGACTGTATTTAGCAAGGACTTTCTGAGGGCAGTGCCTTAAGTTATAACTAATGACACATGGCTGGCCAGTGCAGGAGCTATTTGTATTCAGGCTAGAGGCCCTTGTATTCTGTTTAAATTATAATATGTAAGCAGACTCCTACTCTGCCCATTGTTATATTTGCTATTTTTCCCCTGAATTCTAAAAGCATCTAAAAGCTCTTCTCTACTAATTTTAGAAATTAAAAAAATACATAAATCTTAGTGGTTCCATTAGGATTTGGAAACAATACTCTTCCTTTTAAAACTGAAACTTTTATGACAAGTATTAGAGCAAAATTCTTCTGAGTTTCACCTTAACTGAACTGACAGTAACTATCACCTAAAACTCAACATGATTCTTGGCCACATCAAATAGCCCACATGACAATATGACATATATTAAGTACAATTATTAAAATATACTCAAATATTTTTCAAGTTAATAAAAAAGGGGAAATATTTTGCTGTAGAATATAGAGGACTGTATTCTAGTCCCATCTTCTATAAGCTAATATGATCTTTGATAATCCATTACTGGACCTGCACTTCCTTTTCTCATTTTTAAATTAAGTTGACTCCACCGACTGGTCTCAGATTCCTTTTGCAGTGAAAATTATACATCTTTTATGTGAATTTGTAAAGATGAAGCAAACTAGATTGATAGCTTTAGAAGGTAGAATAGTCAGTTATTACCTCCTGCCATTTGGTTAGAATTAAAGGTTGGCATGCGTTAATATTAGAAGATGTAAAAGAAACTTCTGGCCAATTCCCTTTCCAGTAAAGAAGTCAACAAGGAAAATGTGGAAAATTCACTTTTCCCCTTTCCCTTTCTACTTAAGAGTACAAAGTAAAGTTCTATTTGGGCTCAAAGAATGCAGAGAACATTTAGGGGAAAATCAAACATTTAGTTACTTAAAAAGATAAGTCTTACTGTGGCAATCTCTCATGCCAGCTGTGTGTTTCTACAGCAAAGCTGGGAGCAGGGACAGATTTGGGAAACAATCATAATCACAGAAAGGGACTGAAGGAACCTAGCCAAGAGCAGATTACTGAAAGGGCAGTTGGGCCCCTGAAAAATAATTTACAATGAGGTGGTAGGAAATGGGGCCAGGACTACACTCTGAAATAAGGTTTCAGAAGAGCATTGAAGCCAGTTCTGCACCTGCCTACCCCTAGCCATCCTGCATATAGACCAAGGCCCAAGGAAGATGGTTCTGTGAGCAAGTCCAAAAGTCATCACCCTACATTATAATGCAACCACTGCGAGCCTAAAAGGTCTCATGTGATGAAACAAGAAGGAAGGAGCATCTTCTCTCACATCTCAAAGAAGTACCTCCAGACATAGCGAGACCCACTGGGGAAATGACACAACTGGTGTCACACTTATATAAACTGTTGGCAGTCCATTAGGTTGATGCTAATACTCCGGTTTCAAGAGTTGAAGCAACAACATTGTCAGGATGAGTGAATGTTAAATAATAATAATAATAATAATAATAATAATAATAATATCCCAATTGTGAATCAGGGTTTGGGACCTGGCTAGGAATAGTGCTGAGAGCAAGAACAGTTTCATTACAGGGACGACACACTTCAAAGGTTTACTCTTAAGAAAATTAATTTCGACATTCAGTCTACTACTTTCATCATCTTGTACTTCTTAGTCCCCAACCCCATTCCTTAAACTCCTCTCCTCCTGTCAGGCAAATATGACACATAGAAGGAGCTATGATTCATTTATCTCTCTACTGAAACCCAGTAGGGAACTTCTTGTTCTATCAACCATTTAGCCAATGGCATGGGATTATTCTGTGGGCATAGATGAGATATGAGATTTATTCCATTAGCTCATTGGGTGGAAGAATGTGACTGACTAGACAGTTACAAGTGCCTTGAAAGAATCAGGTGTTAAGAGATGGGGCAGAGGGCAAGAAAATATTAACTTGTTATTTGGGGCTGTTAAGAACTCAGAATTGCTATATTCAAGAGTGCAAGTATGAAAATGAAAATGACATTGACTATTTATCCATATTGGTGAATATCAAGTATGGGAGCTACGCACTTGAAATTCTGGTGAATCTCAAGCAAGTTTTAAATGCTTTCACTTTAATGACAGTTTGGCTAAATGTTAAACTCTAAATTTGAAATCATTTTCCCTCAGAATTTTAAATTTTTTGCTCCATTGTTTTCTTGTATCCAGTGTTGTGGCTGAAATTCTGAGAACTAAGAAAATGGGAAGAAAATTGTAATTAAGGAGATGATAATATGTACTAGAATCACTGATGTTGTGATTATAGAGATGATAATATGTACTAGAATCATTGATGTTGCAATGTTCTCATTATGAATGAAAAGTATAGAGTTATTTGGTTCCTCAAATATATAAAAACAACAAAAATCAACATAATATCATCATAATGTGTAAGCTGCAACATGGTTTAAACAGATGGATCATCACTTAGAGTAAGAGGTACCTGAGACATGAGTTGAGACTGAATTAGGATAAGCTGTCAATTGAGACTGAATAAGTAGACCGGGGTAGATAAAAGTAGAATGCCAGCAGGAGTAGTAAAACAGAGGAAGTATGTGACTTTCATGAATAATAGAACCACCACTATTTTCTGTCATGTTGTATCATATTCACTGGTATTCTGAGTGTCTCAGTTTCTACAAAGTCTTGCATAATTATAAAGCCCTAAACTAGCCTCAATACCCAGTAAGGCTTTCAAAAGGAGCCTATGTTACCTGATAATGCAAGACTTCCTCAGGTCACATAAATGTGTGTTTAGGGGATTTCACCAGAGTTTCTGCTAAGGCACATGACTAAAACCTATACAAAAAGTTCTCTCTCTTTGTACACATGAAGTTCTTGAAGACCAGCACTTGGAATAGTTCAGATATTAATTATCAGTGTCTCAGTCTCCCCTTGGTGTCACCTTTGAAGTCCCTGGGCATCCTCCACCCTTCAAAGTACTCAGTACCTATTGAGTAGTAACCTCTTCTTAATATTGGTATTACCCTGTTTACTTTGAAATCCAATCAGAAAGTTTATCTTCCAGGAAATTTGTATTTTTATACTTTTAATTCATGCTTATAAAATGAGAGGAATATTGAATGTTAATAAATCACATTTTAGGAGGGTAGATGAGCTTTCTTACTGACTTTAGACCCTAAAATACAAAATGTGACACTGGAGATAAGTTCTTTTAATACACATTGTATTTATGTGTAAAGTGGAGAGTGAGCAGAAAACAATGGGACGTTTCTCTGTGCCCAGGTATGAACCTCAATTATTTATCTATGGTACATGGTAGTTCCTGAAAACACTTAATAGAGGTTAGTTATTTTAAGGGTTACTGAGTTACAACAGAACAGGTATACTGGACATGTGATTTGTGAGGGTAGAGAAAATAGATGATCACAGTTTCACAGTTTTAGATACTAGTGAGGGTCCAGGGGAAATATGGGATGGGATGTATGGAAAGAAGTATAGATTGACAATAAAATTGTGTGTAATCCATATAAAAGTAAGAACTGAATATATAAGACTGAATAAGTTCTCAAGGAAAAGAGTAAAGAGAAAAAAAAGAAAAGGAAAAAAAAAGCAAAGACCCAACCATGTAGAATTCCCACACTGATAACGTGAAAGGAGGTAAAGGAGTCAACAAATTGGGTTGGATCCCAGAGGTAGTAGGACAACCAGCAGAGGGTCAGTGATGCCAAAAGAAAACGGTATATCAAGAAAGAAGGAAGAGACCAGAGAACGAAGAAAGGGGTTAGAGAAATTTTGTGATAGTGAAGAAAGCAAGATAAAGAAATACAAAAAATTAAAACAGAAATTTACATGAATTTTCTACTTTGTCAATGGGCAGTTTTGGTCTGCTATATTACAGTCACACACCATAAATGTCAAAAGGGGTAATGAATGAATGAATGAATGAATGAATGAATGAATGAATGAAGTGAATATGATAGTTATCAAAGAATTAATGAAAAGTCTCATTAGAGGTTGGATGACAAAGTTTTCAGAGAACCTATATACCATTCTGTTGTGACACTCACCAGCAATGCTCAACAGCCGAAATCAAAGAAAAAGAACTCTAACCATGAGCATGACAAGGGCTGAAAAGTAGAATGGCAGGTGAGGTAGGACATAAAGGGAGTAAAACATTTCTAGGCATTGGACAGACCAGTTGGGGGCCAGGCTGACCATAAATTACAGGCTACACTGGAAGACACATGAGATCAAAAAAAAAAGGTGGTGGTCGGGGGTGATAAGCAGTTGGGAAACATGGAAAGGAAGACAGGTGAGGAATCGTAAGATAAACTCTGATGATTCCCTGACATTCTTCTATAGCAATATGCACATTCTTCGAGGGCTGGATGTACAATTTCCCCTGTTCATATCCTTAAATGCCCATACACAGTGACGCCTCTTCACAGCCCTGATTCCTACTCCATCCTTCTCTAGTGCCAACAGCAATCTGCCATATGGAAGGCTGACATCACACTCAGTGTAGAAAAACTTAAAGTCTGCATTTCGAGAACAGAGCAACCTCGGCTCACTGATTTACTCATTACAGATTTTATTTCTGTCCCTCCCACCTATCTGTTTTGTCAAGGGAACTGAAATAACAGCATCATTAAAGAGTCAGATAGATATATTTCTCCCCAAATCAACCAGATCCTATGCAGGACCATTACACACACAAACAGCTGTATAAAATCATAAAAACAGCAACTAATTACAGCCCCAGAAGTTAGTGACCAAGAAATGCTCCAGATCTGGGATTGCCAGACTGAGACTACTTGGCCTAGGAAATTATCATCTATGGTTATTTTGGTTTTCCCAAGGTAGCCAAATGGAGAAGCTATTAATGAGGAGAAATGAGAGGTATTTAATTTTTGTAAGACAAAGAGGCTTTGCCATTTTCTAGAACCCTTTAAATCTTTATTTTATGATGGCTTAAGGTGAATTCTAGAGAACGTTAAAAATGTGTCCTTTTAAATTTTAATCATTTAATCATTTCTTTGGTGATTACCACAATATTTAACTTAAACATAGAATATATTTAAAAATTATAAAGAATAAAGCATGGAAGAAAACCGTACAATAGTCTATGAATACAAGTAGAGGGAATATATAAGTAAAGGAGAGTTAAAGTGACTTCAAAAATAACACTCTTTATACTGATTCTGGACATAATCCCAAGAAGGTTAACAAAAATATAAATAGTAGAAGGAATTTTCATATCATGACATCTACTGCTATCTAAGTATCACACTGCATAAATGCATAAAGAATCCATTCAAAAGGTTTAAAAGTTTTATTCACCATTCATTCAATGAATGTGTGATATACACTTTTGGGAAAGTACCCTGCTAGATACTGGAATACCATACAGGAATAAATCAGACCTGAATACTACTATGTAATCTCATAATCTTGTTCCACTGAATACATTATACCTATCCTACCATGTTTATAAGTATATCACTATGGTTTTAATAGTTTTTTTGTGAAATATGAATATATATGTGTGAAAAAAGAATATATGTAAAATATTAATATATGTATATATGCAGTCACCATCATTTTTGGTGCATGAAGTTTGTTTCCTATATTGCTTTTGGTTTATAATAAATAACCTTAAAACTAAAACTTTGTTCATTTCTGTAGTAACCCATTAGGTTAATTCCCAGAAGGAGAATTGATATATAGAGCCATTTTTAAAGTTTTTGGTGTTTTTGTCAAACTGTGTTACAGAAAGCTTATACTATTTTATTCTCCAGTCAGTAGTATATAAGATTTTCCAATTTCTTCTACCATTGCCAACACTGAGTACTATCACTTATAAAGTTCTTGATGATTTGATCATTAAAGACTGGTGGCTTATTAACATTTTTTATTTCTTTCTTGATTTATTAGTGAGCCTCATTTATTAGTGAGCCTTCGTGTTTGTCAGCTATTTAAGTTCCTTCTTTTATGTACTGCATGGTCTTTTTAAATTTTCTACTAGAAGTCTTTTTAATTGGTAAAAACTTTAATTATTTATTTAAAATATAAATCATTGTACATGAATTAAAAATGTTCCATAAGGAGAAGTTTTTTATTTTATTTTTTCTGCTCTTGTACAAATCCTTGCACTAAATCTCTTGGTAGTATATGTCATTTTTCCTTTTCATTTATCTGTGTCTTTATTCTAATGACTAGGTTGAGAGTTTAGCTCAAGGGTAGCATTTTGTCATTGAATTGCTTTGCCAGTTACTTGGTAAAATTAAGCTTTGGGGAAAAAAATAAAACCCTGTCACAATTGGGGAAAATTCATTTTACATTATAATAAATAAGAATATATTTGAGGAAGTTTAACTTCTTGATGGAAGAAACATTTCAGTGTATAATAGACACCATTTCATATAGTGGAATAGCAAAAAAAAAATGTATGGTTAGAATAGAAATTGTAATGGTGCTGATTAAGATGATGCATATAAGCCTCTGTTAAGTAACTCAAGTGGAAGGAAATTTTCTACAAGCAAACAATTTGTTAGCAAGTATACAACCAAGGGGATCAACATGTCTGAATTTAGCTATTAGATGAAGCAGTAGATGTGATAGTCCTAAAATCTCAGAATGTTCTAGTTATAGCCCTTTATTATCAGAGGAAGAGACACTGTGCCACCCAGGGAGAAGCTTATCTAATTTTTAATCACACATTTGGGATGCATTTGACCACTCTCAGTGACCTTTATTTGAGTAGAAAAGCTAACTTGGAATGTGTCCATTTGCTTTCTCCCATTTTCTCTGCTTATTAATAACATTTGGAGTAACAATTTTCAATACATGGCCCCAGAGATAGATTAAATACATAAATTTCATCTCTTGGTTCTAATATAGACACACTGTTATTTGGTTACCTGCTGCCAAGCAAGCAACATATTGTTGTTGTTGTTGTTGTTGTTGTTGTTGTTGTTGTTTTCACTTTTGCCTATTAGAGTAGCATTTTATCAATGGGATATCAGAAAGAAATAAAATATAAGACCAACATGTGAGGAAGGCACTCTAAGTTTGTCAAACAGATGTAAATAAAATAAATATTTGTAAAATATCATTGTGTCTTCTGATCCTATTAAAAATATGCAAAAGAAATAGCTCTTTATTTATTTCCATGGGACCTTCCCCAGTGGAGAAATGATTAGGAATGGCCCACAAAGAACATCCAGGCTTAGAAGAGATGTGCACATATAAAGGATCTGGTCTAACTCCGTGTTTCTGGTCTTCACCATTAGTTTCTATGTACAGCAGTTCTATAGACGTTATTTCTATCAGGTTCTCTATATTTTGATTTAGTTGAAGATTTAGTTGAACACTGTTAGAGATCATGTAGTTCAACCTCCTCATTTTACACACGAGAAAACACAGATCTTAGAGGTTAAGTGATTTGCCCAGGGTCACACAGCTAGTTAGTGACAAAGTAGAAACTAAACTACAGGACTCCCGATTCCCAATCAACCTTTCCACTTTACTATGATGACTTTCTAAAATAGTACAGGACCTTAAATTAACCTTCTAAATAGTTAACTTTCTTAAGGTTAGTCAGAATTTCTGCTAAGCAAGTAGAAAACTATATTGATTTGTTTCACTATTTGAGATTATCTGCTTTGCTTTTTTTTTCTTTTGTAAGAAGAAAACAAAACACCATAATCTTCATCAACAACAAACTCACACCCATGGCCTAGAAAAATCTGCATACTTATTATAAAACTCAAAAATAATAGCCTATTGAATTCATAGTGTTTAATTTTTTCATTTTATTTTGAAGTGATTCGCACATATCTTGTGGGCAATTCACAATTGTTAAATGCGACCAAGGTTGTGTGTTAGGGTTTTAAGACCGTTCCATTCTCCTTTCTACCACATACCTTAATAACAGTCATCTGCCAGCAACCTCCTTTAGGTTCTCAGATAACTTACAGGAGACCAAAACCAATTTGGTATAGAAAATTAAGACTACTGACCTCAAGTTGCCTGCCAGCATTGTGTGAGCCTGCTGCAGAAACTCAAGCCAAGTTCAGTGGTTTGAACATTCCCAGAAGTTTGTAGCTACTACTCTCCTAAAAACATTACAACATACTTTTTAATCCCTTTTTAATTAACCTCTGTCTCACCACCAAAGGATTTAAAATAATTAATAAGTGGAATAATTATTAAGAGAGGCATAAGGAACATTCAGTATTTCTCTACAGTGTCCCAGCCCTTGCTCATATCATCTTCATAAGAGCTTCTAAGTGTATATTATGATAAGCACTACTTGATAGCTAGTTCTCGGGAGATTTACTATTACATAAATCTTTTAGACGAAGACCTCAATTACAACCATAATCGTTCTACTTAATATCCATGATCTAAAGCATTGAGTAACCCCCAAAGAATTCAAAGCTACAACAAAAATGGTAGAGGATTGAAGATTTTTTTTCCTTTGATTTCTTTGCTATATTCTAATTTCCAAATGAGATTCTAAAGTGTTAAGGCAACCAAAGGAAACAAAGCATGACCCTTGAATCAAGAAGAAAATTAAGCATGTTAAGGTAGGAAAAAGAGAGATGAGTGTAAACAAAACTAGTGAGGTAGGTTAGGGTATCCAGTGTACTAAAGAAACTCAATGCTACAGATTTTCCAGAAGTAGAAGATGAGAACTGCTATTGTTTTGTCTTTTGCCCTTAAGTTGTTCAGAATGACTCACCCTGACTTCTATTGGAATATGCCACTTATTTTAGATTATGTTCACTTGATATAGATATTCTGAGATGGACAACTGTAGACAGACGGGTCATTGTGGAATGCCCTTTGGAGATACAACTGTAAAATAAAATAAAAGAAGCAAAACTGGGCAGCAGGAAAAATTAACCTGGAATGTAGTTGTGAGAGGCTTCATCCAGTTGTACATAGAGCTTTGGAGCTGGGATGACCAAGTTGCCCCAAATTAAGGCACAAGGATATGCCTTTGTATTTGTTGATTAGTCACTCATTAACCTTAAGCCTCCCTCGGACGAGGTGAAACAGATGAGCCAATACCTGGTGGACTAAGTAATTCCTAGTAAACAATACTACTGTAATCCCTCTGAATCTAATATGACCAGTGCTGTAGGATGGATACTGAAGAACTAAAGAGGGTTAAGGTCCAGAAACTGAACAGGTTTGGAACATGGGTCTTTACTGAAGTGGCTGCCCTCTTGATTATTCATACTTCATTTCTTTTTAGCAAATAGATTAAGGCATTGCAGGTCTGCTTTCTTCTCTGATTAATCCTGCCTTCCCAGCTTCTTTATAGGTCATATCCTTAGAGCATTCATGTGGAAAAATTCTGCACACAACCCTTTTTTGCCGAGTCTATCATCACAAAACCAAATTCAAGAAAGCTAGTACCAGGAGTGGAGCTTTAAAACAGATTCTTAGATGGCATATTAGAGATTGATCACTTAGCTGGCTGAAGGTGAGAAACCCAAAACACTCTCAGAAGGTGGAGTATGACTAACCCCTGGGACAACACATTAGTCACAATGGTTAAAACTTCCATTTGTGATAAACTGGCAAATGACAAAGGTAGAAAGGGATATACTGGCTTGTGTAATATCTTAGGTAATTGAGAGGTAAGAGGGAAATGGTAACTAAAAGGGCTGCAGAGTTCAGTGACTTCCCTTGTATGCACTGATTAAGTGAAGAGAGATCATGACAAACTCATATTTATTAGTCACTAATGCAAGACAAATGCTAAACCCAAAGGATTCCTTGATAGCACTTATGGAAGTCCTAATGTTCTGTAGCTTATCTGCAGGGCAGACAGAATTCAAACCAGGTTTAGGACTTAACCATAAAGACTGACAGTTTTATAACTTAGACCTTTTAGCAGATAAACTACATAAAGTAATTCCCGCTCCTAGATGGAAAAAGAACCTAGAAGGATAGCATAGGAATCCAATATGGTTGGTGAGCAATGCAATTGGCAAATATATTGGCAATCTAAGTATTTTATTATAATCATTGTTAAAATTTTAGTATTAAAAATCAATTGTGTTTGTGCACATTAGCAATGATAATATGTATTTTTAAAATATATGTAATTATATATAAACTGTAAGAACCAAATGTTATCATATCATATCTATACTTTAAGCCCTTCAATGGCTTTCTATCTTATTCAGAGTAAAAGCCAAATCTATCAAATGGCTTCAAGGTCCATCACTAACTTCCTATGACATCATCCCTTACTACTTCCACACAGCTTCTATAAGGTCTATGTGACTACTTATGTTTCTGTACTTTTAGGGCCTTCAGAGTAAATTTGCCTGAACCTTAGGATTTGGGCTCAATAATCAATCCGGAAGTAAAATTACAACTGATTAAATCAGAATATACATGTAACAAGAAATTGAATTAGTAATTAAACAGCTCCCCAGAAAGTAAAGTGCAGGCCCAGATGCATTCAGTCATGAATTCTATCAAATATTTAAAAATGAAATAATGCCAATGTCTTAAAACCTCTTCCAGAAAATAGAGAAGGAAAGGAACACTTCACAACTCATTCATAAGGCCTCTTTCACCCTAATAGCAAAGCCAGAAGAAGACATCACAAGAAAAACAAAACTACAGAACAATGTGCAAAAATCCTCAAAAAATTTTTAGCAAGAGAAATCTAACAACACATAAAAAGAATTACATACCATGGCTATGTGAGATTTATCACAAGAATGCAAGATAGATTTCAAAAAGCTATTAATATGATAAACCATTTTAATAAAGAGAAAACATGATGTTCTCAATGGATACAAACAAAACATTTGACAAAATCCAACATGTACTGATGATTAAAAAAAAAAAAGGCAAGAAACTGGGAATAGATGGGAAGTTTTCACCCCCACAAAGATATCTATGGAAACCCTCAGAAAATAACACACTTAATGATGAAAGACAAAGGCCCTCCCTCTACATTTGGGAATAAGGCAAAGTTGCCTGCTCTTGCCATTATTCTCAACACTGTACTGAGAAATGGCTAGTACAATCATGTGAGGGAAAAAAAAAAGACGTTAGATTGGAAACAAACTGTCTTTGCTTATAGATGATATAATCCCACATAGAAAAGAAATTCACAAAAGAAAATTGTTAGAACTAATAAGCAATTACAAGGTTGCCTGTTACAAGAGCAACATACAAAAATCAATTATATTTCTACATATAAAAAATGATCGATAAATAAAATTAAGAATATAAGTTCTTTTACAATAGTGTCAAAAAGAATAAAATACTTAGGAAGAAGTTTATCTAAAGAAATGCAAGAAGACTTGTACATGGAAAATTACAAAACACTGATGAGGAAATTAAAGAAGATCTAAATATCTGGGGACACATTTCCTTTTCATGAATTCGAAGACTCAATATCATTAAGATGGCAATTCTACCAAAACTGAGTTACAGATTCAATGAAATCCTTATTACAATCCAGCAGACTTTTGAGTGGGTGTGTGTGTGGAAATTGACATATCAATCCTAAAATTTATATAAAAAAGTACAAGATCTCACATAGCCAAACCGACTTTGAAAAGGAATCACAAAGTTGGAGGACTTTCATTTCTCAATTTCAAAACTTACTATACATCCTCAGTTTTAAGACAGAGTGTTACTGGCATTAGATAGAGATTAATGGAACAATTGAGAGTCCATAAGGAAATCCTTATTATTTGTGATCAATTGATTTTAAATAAAAGTCCTAGGGCAAGTAATTGGAGGAAGTAGTGTCTTTTTAAAAATAATAGTGGAACAATTAGATATTCACATGCAAAAAGATGAACTTAGACTCCCACCTTATAGCATGTATAAAAATTAACTCAGAATTGATCATAGACTTAATTCTAAGAGTTAATGCGATAACATTTTTGAAGAAAACAGATCTTGGGTTAGGCAAAACTTTCTTAGACATGACATGAGAAGCATGGTCTGTGAAAAGTAAAATTGATAAGCTAAACTTCATCAAGATTCAAAACTTTTGTTCTTAAAGGCCCTAGGAGAAAATGAAAAGACAACCAACAGAGTGAAAAAGAGTATTTGCAAAATACTGATAAAGGGCTTGTATGCAGAATATACAAAGAGGCATTTAAACTTTAAAAGACAAAATAACCCAATTTAAAAAATGGGCAAAAGTTTTGAACATTTAACTATATAAGATATATGAATAGCTAGTAAGTACACAAAAATATTCTCGATATCATTAGTCATTAGGGAAAGGCAAATGAAAACCACACTAAGATACCACTTTATCCTCACTAAAATGACAGAAAATAAATGCTGCTGATGATAGAGGGGAGAAGAAACCTTCTTACATACGTGATAAAAATGTAGTATGATGGAGCAACTTCGGGAAACAGCCTAGCAATCATTAAAAAGATTAAGAAACATGTAGTTACCATATGACCCACAGTCTAATTTTAGTTATCTACTCCTCAAAATGAAAACATATATCCAGGGGGTGGAGCAAGATGGCAGAGGATTAGGAGACCTGGATTTCGTCTGGTCCCAGGAATTCAGCTGCATAGGGATCAAACCATTCTGAACACCTACAAACTCAATAGGAGATAGAAGAAAAGAATAGCAACACCTCTCTGAACAGAAAAGTGACCACTTTCTGGAAGGTAGGACGTGCGGAGAAGTGAATCTGAGGCGATATTCGGGAGGATAGACGGCGGGGGAGGGGGCCTCCGTCAGCCGCTTCTGGCAAGTGATAGAGCCGCGGAGCACAAAATCGCAATTTTTAGAAGTTGGCTCCGCGGAGGGACGTCGCTCTGGTGGCTAAGTGGGGGGTGGAACCCTCGCGGGACAGTGTGGTCTCAGGACCCTCGGGGTCACAGAAAGACCGGGGGTGCCTGAGTGTGGCAGAGCTCTCAGGTATTGGAGAGGGGAAGCCGGCTGCAGAGACGGAGCCGAGGCGCGGGCTCTCAGCTCGGGGTTGCCATAAACTGTGATCCGCGGCCCAGTCGGGCCACTGCTCCTCCAGCAGGGACCCAACAAGCGGCAGAGCCGGGGAGACTCCCCTTCCTCCCCCAGGAGTGGCGCGAGAATGCACTGCAGGGATCTGCTGGGTTTGGAGACTCGACATGGGGTCATGTGCCAGAGATAGAAACACTTGGTCACAGGTCAGGTGAGCATGGAGTCCGGCTGGAGACCAGGGAGACAGGAGTGACTGACTGCTTTTCTCTGGGGGTGCACTGAGGAGCAGGGCCCCGAGTTCTTGGCTCCTCCGGGGCCGGAGATTGGGAGGCCGCCATTTTCACTCTCATCCTCCAAAGCTGTGCGGAAAACTTGCAGGGAACAAAAGCTCCTGAGAGAAAACCCGAGCAGATTACTTAGCCCAGAGGGACAAGGGTAGGGCAATTCTGCCTCCCGCAAAGACGTTTGGGAACCATGGCAACAGGCCCCTCCCCCAGAAGATCAGCAAGAGCAGCCAACCAAGACCAAGTTTACCGATCAATGAGAATGGCAGAACTCCAGCGCTAGGGGAATACTGCACATAGAATTCATGGCTTTTTTATCATGATTCTTTAGTCTTTCAAAGTTAATTTTTTTAACTGTTTTTTTTAATTTTTCTTTTTCCCTTTTTCAACCATCTTATTTTTTAAAAAAACATTTTTATTTTTCATTTTTAGAGTCATATTCTATCCCTTCATAGCAGTTACCCTTATTTTTGGCATATATATATAAGTTGTTCTCTCTTTTAAAATTCTGAGATACAGTTTCTTCTAACAGATCAAAATATACCCTAAATCTCTAGTGTATGGCTTTGTTCTAGTCTCCTGCCTGATCACATTCTCTCCTTTTTTTTCTTTTTTTTTAATCTTCTTTCTTTTTTCAAACAACTTCTTATCAATTCCTTTTATAAAATCTTTTATAATTTTCATCTTTACAGCCATATTCCATCCCTTCATCGTATTAACCCTTATTTTTATACATATATAAGTTTTTCTTTCTTTAAAATTTTGGGAGGCACTTTCTTCTAACAGACCAAAATACACCCAAAATCTAGTGTGTGGCACTGATCTATGCACCCGCCTGATCATATTTGACCATATTCTGTCTTTTTTGTTTTGTTCTGTTTTTGTTTGTTTTTCTCTTTTTCTTTTTTTTCTCTTTTTCTTTTTTCTTTCTTTCCCTTTCTTTTCCCCTGGTTTCAGGTCTTTTCTGATTTGTTTAGAGTATATTTTCTGGGGACGTTGTTACCCTGTTAGCATTTTGTTCTCTCATTCATCTGTTCTCCTCTGCACAAAATGACAAGATGGAAAAAAATCACCTCAACAAAAAGAACAAGAGGCAGTACCGACTGCCAGGGACCTACTCAATATGGACATTAGTACAATGTCAGAACTAGAGTTCAGAATGATGATTTTAAAGATACTAGCTGGGCTTGAAAATAGCATGGAAGTTATTAGAGAAACCTTTCTAGAGAAATAAAAGAACTAAAATCTAACCAAGTCAAAATCAAAAAGGCTATTAATGAGGTGCAATCAAAAAAAGGGGTGCTAACTGCTAGGATAAATGAGGCAGAAGAGAGAATCAGTGATATAGAAGACCAAATGATGGAAAATAAAGAAGCTGAGAAAAAGAGAAATAAACAACTGCTGGATAATGAGGGCAGAATTTGAGAGATAAGTGATACCATAAGATGAAACAACATTAGAATAATTGGGATCCCAGAAGAAGAAGAAAGAGAGAGAGGGGGGCAGAAGGCATATTGGAGCAAATAATAGCAGAGAACTTCCCTAACGTGGGGAAGGAAACAGACATCAAAATCCAGGAGGCACAGAGAACCCCTCTCAAAATCAATAAAAATAGGTGACCCCAACATCTAATAATAAAACTTATGAATCTCAGAAACAAAGAGAAACCTGAAAGCCACTCAGGAGAAGAGAAATGTAACCTACAATGGTAGAAACATTAGACTGGCAACAGACCTATCCACAGAGAACTGGCAGGCCAGAAAGGACTGGCATGATATCTTCAGAGCACTAAATGAGAAAAATATGCAACCAAGAATACTGTATCCAGCTAGGCTGTCATTGAAAATAGAAGGAGAGATAAAAAGCTTCCAGGAAAAACAAAAACTAAAGGAATTTGCAAACACGAAACCAGCCCTACAAGAAATATTGAAAGGGGTCCTCTAAGCAAAGAGAGAGCCTAAAAGCAACATAAACCAGAAAAGAACACAGACAATATACAGTAACAGCCACCTTACAGGCAATACAATGGCCCTAAATTCCTATCTTTCAATAGTTACCCTGAATGTAAATGGGCTAAATGCCCCAATCAAAAGACACAGGCTGTCAGATTGGATAAAAAACAAGACCCATCGATATGCTGTCTGCAAGAGACTCATTTTAGGCCCCAAGACACCCCCAGATTGAAAGTGAGGAGGTGCAAAACCATTTATCATGCTAATGGACACCAAAAGAAAGCTGGGGTGGCAATCCTTATATCAGACAAATTAGATTTTAAACCAAAGACTGTAATAAGAAGGACACTATATCCTACTTAAAGGGTCTATCCCACAAGATCTAACAATTTCAAATATCTATGCCCCTAACATGGGAGCAGCAAATTATATAAGGCAGTTAATACCAAAGCAAAGAAACACATGGACAACAATACAATTATAGTGGGGGACAGATCATCTAAGCAAAAGATCAACAAGGAAATAAAGATTTTAAATGACACACTGGACCAAATGGACTTCACAGATATATTCAGAACATTCCATCCCAAAGGAACAGAATACACATTCTTCTCTAGTGCCCATGGAACATTCTCCAGAATAGATCACATCCTAGGTCACAAATCAGGTCTCAACCGGTACCAAAAGACTGGGATCATTCCCTGCATATTTTCAGACCACAATGCTTTGAAACTAGAACTCAATCACAAGAGGAAAGTCAGAAAGAACTCAAATATGTGGAGGCTATAGAGCATCCTACAAAAGAATGAATGGGTCAACCAGGAAATTAAAGAAGAGGGTAAAGAAGCCATAAAAAAGAATGAAATATTGCCATTTGCAATGACAAGGATAGAACTAGAGAGTATTATGCTAAGTGAAATATATCAGAGAAAGACAAACACCATATGATTTCATTCATGTGTTGGAACTTAAAAACAAAATAAATGAAAAAAAGGAAAAAAAGAGAGGGAGGGAGGCAAACCAAGAAACAGACTCTTAACTATAGAGAACAAACTGATGGTTGCCAGACGGGAGGTGGGTAGGGGGTTGGGTGAAATAGGTGATGGGTATTAAGAAGTGCACTTGCCGTGATGAACACTGGGTATCCTCTGGAAGTGTTGAATCACTATATCATATACCTGAAAGAATATAGCAGTGTATGTTAACTGACTGTAATTTCAATAAAAATTTAAAAATAGGGGCGCCTGGATGGCTCAGTCAGTTAAGCATCTGCCTTCAGCTCAGGTCGTGATCCCAGGGTCCAGGGATCAAGTCCCACATTGGGCTCTCCACTTCACTGGGAGTCTGCTTCTCCCTCTCCCTCTGTGATCTCTCTCGCTTTTGCTCTCTCAAATAAATAAATAAAATCTTTTTAAAAAAACATTAAAAATAAACAAAGAAATTGAAAAAATAATTATAATACTTAATAAGTCAATATCATGACCATCTCTTTTAATGTTTCAAGGTGTCCAGGTAGCATTAAATTTTCCTCAATTTTTAAATTATACCATGGACTTGTAAAAATCTTTTCAATAAACTTTGAAACTTTGAAAAAAAAATAAAATGAACTTAACATTAATCCCCTGTTATTGAATCTGAGACACTAGTATAAATAAAAATTTTGCAGATATCATCATTTTGCTATTTTACATGGAAAAATAGAGTCTCGGGTTCTAGAGTAACCAAAAAGACAACTTCATGTTTCTTTTTTTTTTTTAAGATCTTATGAATTTATTTGTCAGAAAGAGAGAGTGCACAAGCAGGGGGAGTGGCAGGTAGAGGAGAAACAGGCTCCCTGCTGAGCAAGGAGCCCAATGTGGGATTCAATCCCAGGATCCTGGGATCATGACCTGAGCCAAAGACAGATGCTTAACTGAATGAGTCAACCAGGGGTCCTGACAATTCATGTTCTAATGAGAAAAACAAATTACCAAGTTTTACTATTTATGTCAAAATAAACATTTGTTGAGCAACACATGTAATAACGAGCACTAGGACTATTTAATTAGATGTAAAAAATAAACTTTAATATAACGGGTTAAATAAAGGGTAATGATTTTTTCTCTTCTGATCAAGTTAGAGTATATTGAATTTTGGCTAAACTTATAAGATTTGTAGTACAAAGAGTAAGTGCCCTGTGACCATCATAAGCTTCAGGGTAGGAATTGATTCCTTAGTATGAAAACTTTTACTATATCAAATAAACATTCATAAAACAAGTTGGAAGTATATTTCTTGTGCTTATCGTTTTCTTTAATGTTATAGTATCCCAATGCCATCATTTAAAATATATGCAACATGTCTAGAATTCCAAAAGTATAACACATGGAATGGAATACAAAAGAAAATACTAGAGAGACAGAGTTCATAATTATTATCATGTGCATATCAGGATTATTTTTTACATAAATCAAGAAAAGATTTACTTCAAAACTAAAATGTGATCAAAGTTTACTTTTTCTAACTGATCTGACTGTAAATATGTAGAATGCTTTCTAAATTAAAAATATTTCATTTAGATGAATAATATACTTAATAATGCATAATCAGAGGGGGAGACGAACCATGACAGACTATGGACTCTGAAAAACAAACTGAGGGTTCTAGAGGGGAGGGAAGTGGGGGAATGGGTTAGCCTGGTGATGGGTATTAAAGAGTGCATGTTCTGCATGGAGCACTGGGTGTTATATGCAAACAATGAATCATGGAACACTACATCAAAAACTAATGATGTAATGTATGGTGATTAACATAACATAATAAAAATAAATAAATAATGCATAATTATTACCCTATTGTAAAAATGATCAGAAGTCCAATAAAATTTTAGATAAAACATAAGTATCAGAGCCAAAAAGAAAAAAAATCAAGATTCTATTTGTAGATGTGCCATATTGGTAAGACAAACTTAAATGTGTATGTTTTTGTTTAAGAAGATAAATTTTACATTAAAGATAAACTGCTACAAGTGATGAAAGTATTGACTTCATAAATTGAGATTTTTAGAGAATGCTGTTTTATTTTACCTATCATTGTACTTCATTAACATGAAATAATTTAATTCAAAAAAGTATTTGTGTTTCAACTATGTTTGACATTATGAATGATGACACCATCCTTGACTTCAAGTTGCTAACAATCCAGTCAAAGAGAAAGACTTACATATGTAGAAACTATAAAGAACAATATAAAACACAATTAAGCATACTTAAGAACAAAAATATAGTTTGACATGATACAATGTTGAAAGGGAAAATATGGGAGAGATAAATATACCCCAGAATGCTCAGATAAGGAAACCCTCATGGATAGGGATAGACTTCAGATATATTCTTAAGGATAGATGAGACAGGTTTAGGAGATTAGTTAGAAGCAGTTCAAAAAAAGTAGTAATTTCACCCATTTAAATGTTATCTCCAATGACGTAAGTAAGTAAAGGTGTATAAATGGTCATAATCATCCCCCAAATATTAACATAAGAATTCTTAATAACAGAGGAACTATATTATTCCATCTAGAATTCTTATGTTCATGCTTTTACAGACTTTCATATCACTAATCATTGTTTATTCAAATGTTAACTTTGTTTATTAAAAGATTTGTATAGTGTTTTGTTTTTTATAACTGGCTCAAATAAAATGTTTAAGACTCTCATGGAAAGTGAAGGGAAAAAAGTAATTCCCTATAAATAAGTATTTACCATGCTCCAAGGAATAAAGTCCTACATTGCACAAAGATACAAGGGTTGCTGGCATCTTTCTGTTAAACAAGTTATATTTTGGGGATTTTTTTTTGAAAAAATTGGAATAGAGCTTCATAAATAATAACTCTCCTTTGGAAATGATCCAAGATAACCTTAGGCTAAATCTTTGACATTCATTTTTAGCTTAAGGTTTCTGACAGTTACATACAACAGATTGTGAAATTTATCTCAGAAAGAAATGGGAGTATGATAAACTGATAAACTGAACTAAATGAGGTGATTTTTAAAAAATTAAATGGCTCTTGAGTCTTTACAAAAAAGAAAATGAGGAGTTTTTGATAGTAATATGCTATCTCTAAACAGAAAATTACTATCAAGGACCTAGGAGGGTTAACATTTTGATTGCAGTTATTAGCAATTGCAATACTAACATTTTATTTTCTACCAACCATAAGGCAGCAAAGTGTAAACTATATCTATGCTTTGTGAACAATGTCACATAACTGGAATTTTTTTTTTTGCCATCAAAACAAGGAAAATAGAAACTGTGTAAAATAGTACATTTTTAAAGGTAAACCCATTTGTAAATTAACAGGATTCTATTCAACTATTCCATCAGTGTTATCTACCTACATCAATAGAGAATTGAAAGGAAAGCATTGAGTGTACCACTTCTGTCTACCTCAACCAAGGAAGAACTAGTTTCTTATGCATATTAATTACATTGTGGATATCTTGGAAAAAATTTTTAAAGATAATTTTTTGTTATGCTTCTTCCATTAAAATTGCAGTTCATTTTTTTCTCAGTACTCTTAGCAGGCTAGCTGATGGGTAAATGAAAGAAGAAAATTGTATCAGTAAAAGATTGGGTCTTTATTTTCTACATAATTTCAGAAAAAGGATAATGGGGAAGAGGCAAGACTAGTTGAAATGATGGAACATGGGATATAAATTAATAAAAGGAAATAGAGACATAATTCTGCTGATAATTAAAATGTGGAGGCATCGAAATAACCTATGAAATAAGAGATCATAATGAAATAAGAAAGACAGATGATAATGACCAGAGAATAAAGTGTTTAAAGTTCAGATTTCTGAAGAATAGTTTTCAGTAATGACCATACTCAAAAGTGTGACCACACAATAAGATATTGGTGTAGAATAAGCAAAAGGTTCACTAGAGATGAAGATGCTAATGAACTTAAAGATTAGAGACTTATTTTAGTCTTATTAATAATTTTTAAATGAAAGATTCCAGAACATTTTTTTACAAAGCCAGATCTATGTATTTCTCTTGAATCTTACTGATTCAGTCTACACCAAGTTGTAGACTGTTCTGTATGCCAAATTTGGCACACTGCCTATTTTTGTATGGCCCATGTGTTAAGAATGGTTTTATATTTTTAAATGTTTGAAATAAATTTTAAAAAGAATATTATTTAGTGAAATATAATAGCTACATAAAATTCAAACTTCAGTATCTGCAAATAGCATGTTATTGAAACACAGCACATTCATCATTTTACATATTGTTTATGGTTGCTTTTGTGCTTCAAGAGCAGAGTGGAATCATTGCCACATTGATCACAAAGCTTAAAATATTTGCTTATCTGATCTTTTCCAGAAATATTTGCAGACATCTGGACTACACAAAGTCAGAGGCCTAAAGGGTAAGATATCACCAGATTTTTACAACGGGTGCTACATAATGGTTATTATTGTCACAGATGTTTTATGTGTATTAAATATGTAAAGCCTGCTGATAATTTTATCATTGACTACACTCTACCTTTAGTGGGATTTCTTCAGACATATCATGGATAATATTAGTATTTTGCTTCCAAGCATCTTCATGCTCTTATTAACCATGAATATACTTGGTTCTTATTTTATAATTGATGAAACAGGTTGAGAGCAAAGTAAATCACCAAAGGTCAAATCAGGAAGTTGCACAGTATTAAAGCAAAGACAATATTTTCTAATCCCAAAGTCTATATTCCCTTTTAATATGCTACATTGATTCTTACAAAGTACACTAATGTTATTCTGGAACTACTCTGTTCAAGGAGTAATGATCATACTCTCATGTCCAACACATGACTGAGCCAATAATTTTTCTCAATTCATGAGCAACAGTTCTTTTCATGGACAAATCAACTCCAGCTTGTGTGTCATTTGTTAAAACAGCCACAAAAGCTGTACTGAAGATCAGTACTTTTAAAGATACAAACTTTCTGAGGGTAGACAGTTCTTGTTTATTTTAAAATCTTTGACTATTGACTACTTGCTGGTTGACACTTGGATTTAGAAGTATTATAATTTGATAATGTTAGAAAAATGTTTTAGAACATATAAATTGGTATTTTAATGGAACACTTTGTTAGTATTGTTATCATATTCTGAAATTATAAATTGACCTAAGAAAAACGACTGTATTTTAATTAAGTAAGCTTCTATCCCTAATTTCTCTGAGTCTCTGTATGCAGCGTTCCCATTATAATGTGTAAGTACATTTACTCATCAATTTTTCAATAATCCCTAAGTTCCACCATATTATTTGTTTAATGAGTGCTTAAGAAAATTAAATAGTTTTCAAAGTAATATCTTTCAATAATTGCTCTGAAAGTAAATGGACTAAATGTTCCAATCAAAAGACACAGGACATCAGATTGGATAAAAAAAAAAATAAGACCCATCGATATACTGTTTACAAGAGACTAATTTTAGACACAAAGATACCTCTAGATCGAAAGTGAGGGGATGGAGAACTATTTATCATGCTAGTAGCATCAAAAGAAAGTGGGAGTAGCAATCTCTGTATCAGAAAAACTAGATTTTAAACCAAAGACTGTAATAAGAGAGGAAGATGGATACTATATCATAATAAAGGGTCTATCCAACAAGAAGATCTAACAATTATAAATATTTATGCCCCAACTTTGGAGCAGCCAATTATATAAACCAATTAATAACAAAATTAAATAAGCACATTGATAATAATATAATAATAGTAGGGGACTTTAACACCCCATTCACAGCAGTGGACAGATCATCTAAGCAGAAGATCAATAAGAAAACAAGGGCTTTGAATGACACACTGGACCAGATGGACTTAACAGATATATTCAGAGCATTTAATCCTAAAGCAACAGAATACACATTCTTCTTGAATGCACATGAAACATTCTCCAGAATAGATCACATATGGGGTCACAAATCAGGTCTAAACTGGTACCAAAAACTTGAGATTATTCCACGCATATTTTCAGATCACCATACTTAAAACTTGAACTTAATCACAAGAGAAAATTTGGAAGGAACACAAATAGATGGAGGTTTAAGAGAATCCTACTAAAGAATGAATGGGTCAACCAGGAAATTAAAGAAAAATTTTAAAAATTAATGGAAACAAATGAAAATGAAAACACAACAGTTTAGAACATTTGGGATGCAGCAAAGGCAGTCCTAAGAAGGAAGTATATAGCAATACAATTCTCAAGAAACAAGAAAAGTCTCAAAATACACAACCTAGCTTTACACCTAACAGAGCTGGAGAAAGAACAGCAAATAAAGCCTAAATCCAGCAGGAGAAGAGAAATAATAAAGATTAGAGCAGAAATCAATGAAATAGAAACCAAGAGAACAGTAGAAAAGATCAACAAAACTAGGAGTTGGTACTTTGAGAGAATTAATAAGATTGATAAACCCCTGGCAAAACTCATCAAAAAGAAAAGAGAAAGGATCCAAATAAATAAAATCATAAAAGAAAGAGGAGAGATCACAACCAACACCACAGAAATACAATTATAAGAGAATATTTTGAGCAATTATATGCCAACAAATTAGGCAATCTGGTAGAAATGGATGCATTCCTAGAAACATATAAACTATCAAAACTGAAACAGGAAGAAATAGAAAACCTGAACAGACCTGAAACCAACACAAAAATTGAATAAATAATCAAAAATCTCCCAACAAACAGGAGTCCAGGGCCAGATGGCCTGCCAGTGGATTTCTACCAGACATTTAAAGGAGAATTAATACATAATGAAATATCTAACTATTGGGACTTCAAAATAAAAAGCCTTTGCACAGCAAAGCAAACAGTCAGCAAAACTAAGAGACAACCTATAGAATGGGAGAAGATATTTGCAAATGTCTTATCAGATAAAGGGCTAGTATCTACAGTCTGTGAAAAATTTATCAAATTCAACACCCAAAAAACAATGCAGTCAAGAAATGGGCCAAAGACATGAATAGACATTTCTCCAAAGAGGATATATAAATGGCTAACAGATACATGAAAAAACGCTCAACATCACTTGGCATCAGGGAAATACAAATCAAAACCACAATGTGATACCACCTCACACCAGTCAGAATGGCTAAAATTAACAACTCAGGAAACAACAGATGTTGACAAGGATGCAAAGAAAGGGGAATTTCTTATGCTGTTGGTGGAAATGCAAAGTGGTACAGCCACGCTAGAAAACAGTATAGAGGTTCCTCAGAAAGTTAAAAACAGAGCTACCCTGTGACCCAGCAATTGCTCTACTAGGTATTTATCCAAAGGTTACAAATGGTGATTTGAGGGGTGCATGCACCTCAATGTTTATAGCAGCAATGTCCACAATAGCCAAACTATGGAAAGAGCCCAGATATCCATTGACAAATGAATGGATAAAGAAGATGAGGTGTGACACACACACACACGTGCGCGCGTGCGCAAAATGGAATCTTACGCAGCCATCAAAAAGAATGATATCTTGCCATTTGCAACAACGTTATGCTAAGTGAAATAAGTCAGCCAGACAGAGACAAATATCATATGATTTCACTCATTTGTGGAATCTAAAAAAACAAAACAAATGAACACAGGAGAAGAGAAGGAAAAATAAAATAAGATGAAATCAGAGAGGGAAACAAACCATATGTGACTTAACTACAGGAAACAAACTGAGGGTTGCTGAAGGGGAGGTAGGTAGGAGGTTGAGATAACTGGGTGATGGGCATTAAGGAGGGCACTTGATGTAATGAGCCCTGGGTGTTATATCACTAAAATCTGTCTCTGAAACTAATAATACACTATGTGTTAATTAAATTGATTTTAAATAAAAAAAACTAAATAGTTTTTGCCAATAATTAAGAACAGTTTCAAAATAAATACCATCTCCTCTGAAGGTAAATTCATCAATATTAGCAACTTTTAAATTGGCAACTCTGCATTGAAAATCTATGCTCACGAAAGCATGGTACTAGACACTGTGAAGGCACATTTTCACAAGGCATTCCAAAAACTTATATACAGGATCTCACACATTGAGCAAAATTAAAAGTAACATATTACTTAATAAAGATTCAAAATTATAAATTGTTAGTCCATTTGTGATTATAGAACCTACAATATGATTCGCCTTAGAGGTTTTGGGATATTTGCAGGACGATCTACGGTTTTCGATTATTAGAGTGTAGCATACTTAAATGATAAGGACCAGGGATGGTAGGGAAACAAAATCTGTTTACAGTTACCTGAGCCTAGAATCTAACTCCAATTTACTTAATGGATAAAATATTTTGTGCATGAGTTACTACTCAAGAATCATACTGCTATAAAAATTGGCAAAAAAAGACATATTTCAGCTATAATGTTATAAAGACTTGTTCACTATATTAGATAACTTTGTCACTGAATACAAAGCCATTTGTAATTATGGCTTAATTTATTTGGGCCACCAGTGTAAAACATCTATACTGGTCTGCAATTTTTGCTCTCTTATTCTGAGTAAGTTTATGCAGCTCTAATAGTTTCATAGTACATTTTGGCATTGAAGTATCAAAATACTTACATATTACATAGAGATCATATTTTTAAAATAATTTATACTCATTTTATTTCTTCTATATAATTCAACTAGGATATTATATTAACTTTTGAAATATGTTCGTAGCTTATTTTTTTAAAGATTTTATTTATTTATTTGAGAGAAAGAATGAGAGAGAGAGCACATGGAGAGGGGGGAGGGTCAGAGGGAGAAGCAGACTCCTTGCCGGGCAGGGAGCCCGATGCGGGACTCGATCCCGGGACTCCAGGATCATGACCTGAGCCGAAGGCTGTTGCTTAACCAACTGAGCCACCCAGGCGCCCATGTTTGTAGCTTAATTATATTATGTATAAAACATAGGGAAAGAGGTATGAAATAATTTTTGTAAAAGTAGGCTTTGAGCCTCATATGACTAAAAATTACATTTAGAGACAATGTACCTTACAACTCCAGAGCAGAGAAACTTGCTGTGGTTTTAGAATGAGCATGAAAGACTATACGGAAATTTGAACTGACTTTTCAGAATTACGTAGAAGTGACCATTCAGAGAGGAGTGGAGAGTTCGTGACACACCTGCTTAACTGCTTGAGCAATTAGGGATATAAATGCCAAAACATTTTCAGGGCTTTATACACATTTCCACTAAATGAAGGGCTCTTATGGGAAGATTGGGACAAGAAGGAACCTCAAGCGCTTGGAAAATCAGAAATCAGGCATGGTTATAAAAGAAAGGGATTGTAACGGAAAATGGTTGGTTTTATGCTTGCTGCTGCTATTGGCAAATGGATGACATATTCAAAATGTGCTTTTCAAACATTAATCAGGAAGGGGAATAGAAAACAAACACTAAACTGAAGTGTTATCTGGGTAAAGGAACAATAATAAAAACATTTCAAAGGGGGAAGGGGGCTTTGGAGAACATTTTGAAACTGGATATTGATTGTGAGATAAAAGAAAATATACTCAAGTGGCAGCCCAGTTTTTGATAAGGGATTTTTAAATTTTCAGTTGTGTTTACTATGCATTTTTTCCTCATAGAAAGTCTATTAAAAAAAAAAAACAGACAAAAAGAAAAAATAACCTCAAGGAAAGCCTGCACTCCTTAGCCAAAGGACAAAGGACCAAGAAAGTTGCTGCCTGGGAAGCCAGAAAACATCAGGACTATAATTGCTCCACTCCAGCCAAACACCACAGAAAAAACTTTAGCCCCTCCCACCCTCTTTTTAGTGGAGAGCCTAGATTCCCACCTCTGGTAATAATGAGCACTGGGTGTTATATATCATATGATTTCACTCATATGTGGAATTTAACAAACAAAACAAATGAACACAGGGGAAGAGAAGGAAAAATAAAATTTTTCCTTCCCTGCTTCCCTGCTGGGAAGGTACCAGAAGGAACCTAGTGGGGACCTTGGGCATTCACTGCCTCCACTGGGTTATAAGTCTCCACTGGACTTGATGTCAGTGTTGAGGCCTAGTGGGAAGCCTGGACTTCCACTCCCATGAGGCAGTAATGAGGTGAGACCCTGGCCTTCTAATGTGAGTATCACAGTTTCAGAAAAGGCCTGTTAAAGGAAAGATGTACCTAAGATCCCAAATCTCATAATACCCAATGTCCAAGACTCAATTAAAAATCAAGTCATACCAAAACGCAGGACCATCTCACTTGAATGAGAAAAGACAATAAACACCAACCTGATTTACAAATATCTAACAAATATTTTAAAGCAGCTATCATAAAAGGCTTCAACCAGCAATTACAAACACAGTTCAAACAACAACAACAAAATAGCAAGTCTCAACAAAGAAATAGAAGATATCGAAAAGAGTCAAAATGAAATTTTAGAATTGAAAAGTATAATAACCAAATAAAAAAAAAGAAAGAAAAACCTCAAGTTTGGGCTCAGTAGGAGAATAGGGAGCACAGAGTAAAGAATCTGTGAATTTGAAGATTAACAGTAGAAATTACCTAATTTGTTCAGACAAATTAGGTAATTTGAAATTACCTAACTTGTTCAGACAAGTGAGAAAATAAACTGAACAAGAATGCCTCAAGGACTATAATAAAGATCTAATATTATAGTCATTGGAGACCCAGGAGGAAAGAAGAAAGAAGGAAGGGCTGAAAAAGTACAAGAAATAATGACTGAAAATTCCTCAATTTTGGCAGAAGACTTAAACTTATAAATTCAAGAAGCTGAGTAAATTCCAAACAGAATAAACCCAAAGAAATTCATGACAAGACATCATAATTAAAATACTGAAATTATACCCCTGAAACAAATAATACATTATAAGTTAATAAAAAGAAAAAAATTGATATTTTGAAAAAAATACTGAAACTAAAGATAAAGAAATATCTTGAGAGCAGCAGGGAAGAGCTAGATTGTTGATTAAGCTGGAAGGATGTGACACATTACATTATTCTCAGTAATACTTTAACTGATTTGAATTATATTGACAACAATATACAAATTAAAATAGCATACCTCACACGTAAAGAAACTGAAATGAGCATGGAATACCTTTCCATTTGTTTGTGTCATCTTCAATTTCTTTCACCAATGTTTTATAGTTTTTAGAGTACCGGTCTTTCACCTCTTGGTTACGTTTATTCTCAGCTATTATTTTTGGCGAAATTGTAAATGGATTTTTCTTAATTTCTCTTTCTGCTACTGAATTATTAGTGTATAGAAATGAAACCATTTTCTATATATTAATTTTGTATCCTGCAATTTTACTGTATTTGTTTATCAGTTCTAGTAGTTTTTTGGTGGAGACTTGAGGGTTTTCTACATATAGTATCATGTTATCTGCAAATAGTAAAAGTTTGACTTCTTTCTTACCAATTTGAATGCCTTTCTTTTTTCTTTTTCTTGTCTAATGCTATCTATAGCTAGGACTTCCAGTACTATGTTGAATAAAAGTGGTGAGAGTAGACATCCTGGTGTTGTTCTTGATCTTAAAGGAAAAGGAAAAACTATGTTTTTCACCATTAAGAATGATGTTAGCTGTGAGTTTTTCATATACACTCTTAATCATGTTGAAGTATGTTCCCTCTAAACTTACTTTATGGATAATTTTTATCAGGAATGGATGCTGTACTTTGTCAAATGCTTTTTCTGCATCTACTGAGATGATCATATGGTTTTTATCTTTTCTCTTATTGATGTGATGCATCACATTGATTTGCAAATACTGAATCACCCTTGCATCACTGAAATAAATCCCACTTGATGATGGTGAATGATTTTTTTAAATGTATTGTTGGATTCAGTTTGCTAGTATTTTGTTGAGGATTTTTGTATCTATGTTCATCAGAGACATTGGCCTATAGTTCTCCTTTTTCATAGTGATTTTATCTGGCTTTCGTATTAGGGTAACACTGACCTCACAGAATGTGGGAGCTTTCTTTCCTCTTTTATTTTTTGTAATAGTTTGAGAAGAATAGGTATTAACTCTTCAAATGTTTGGTAAAATTCACCTGTGAAGCCATCTGGTTCTGGATTTTTGTAGAGAGTTTTTTGATTTTTGATTCAATTTCATTGCTAATAATCAGTCTGTTCAAATTTTCTATTTCTTCCTGATTTAGTCTTGGAGGTTATATATTTCTAGGAACTTATCCATTTCTTCTAGGTCATCCAATTTGTTGGCATATAATCTTTCATATTAGGCTCTTATAATCCTTTGTATTTCTGTGCTATCTGTTGTTACTTCTCTGTCAGTTCTGATTCTGAGTCCTCTTTCTTCCTTTTTTGTAAGTCTGGCTAAAAGATTATCAGTTTTATTGATCTCTTCAAAGAAGCAGCTCCTGGTTTCATTGTTATATATATATTTTTTAATTTTTTAGCCTGTATTTCATTTATTTCTGCTCTAAGCTTTATTATTTTTTTTCCTTCTACTGACTTTGGACTTTGTTCTTATTCTTCTAGCTACTTTAGGGGCAAGGTTAAGTTATTTGAGATTTTTCTTGCTTCTTGAGGTAGGTCTCTATCACTATAATCCTCCCTTCTAGAACAGCTTTTTTTGCATCTCAAAAATTTTGGACCATTGTGTTTTCATTTTAATTTGCATCCATGTATTTTTTAATTTTCTCTTTGATTTCTCAGTTGACTCATTCATTGTTTAGTAGCATGTTATTTAGCCTCCATATATTTGTGTTCTTTCTGTATTTTTTCTTATGATTACTTTCTAGTTTCATAGCATTTGGGTCAGTAAAGAGTCATGATATGATTTCAAATTTTTTGAATTTGTTGAGATTTGTTTTGTGGCCTAAATGTGATCTATTCTGCAGTATGTTTCATGTGTACTTGAAAATAATGTGGTTTTTTTGCTGGTTTAGGGTGGAATGTTCTGAATATATCTGTTAGATCCAACTGCTCCAATGTGTCATTCAAAGCCACTGTTTCTTTGTTGATTTTCTGTTTGGATAATCTATCCATTGATGTAAGTGGAGTCCTAAAGTTCCGTACTATTATTGTATCACTGTTGATTTCCTTTATGGCTGTTAATAGTTGCTTTATGTTTTGAGTGCTCTCCTGTTGGGTTCATAAATATTTATAATCATTATATCTTCTTGTTGGATTGTTCCTTTATCATTATGTAGTGTTCTTTATCTCTTTGTTTTAAAGTCTATTTTGTCCAAAATAAGTATTGCTACCCACCCCAGTTTTCTTATTAAAATGTCCATACTCTCCAAAGCAATCTACAGATTTAATACAATCCCTATCAAAATACCAACAATATTTTTCATGAAACTAGTACAAATAATTCTAAAATTTGTATGGAACCACAAAAGATCCTTAACAGCCAAAGCAATCTTGAAAAAGAACAAAACTAGAGGTATCACAATCCCAGATATGAAGATATAATATAAAGCTGTGGTAATCGAAACAGTATGGTATTGGCACAAAAGTAGACACATCAAGCAATGGAACAGAGAGTTCTGAAATAAACTCACAATATTATGGTCAGTTAATGTACAACAAAGGAGGCAAGAATATACAATGGGAAAAAGACAGTCTCTTCAACAAGTCGTGTTGGGAAAACTAGACAGCTACATGCAAAAGAATGAAACTGGACTAATTCTTATACCATACAAAAAAATAACCTGAAAATTGATTAAAGATCTAAATGTGTGACCTGAAACCATAGAAAACATAGGCAATAATTTCTTTGACATCAACCATAGAAGCAGTTTTCTAGATACGTCTCCTGAGGCAAGGGAAATAAAACCAAAAATAAACTATTGGGACTACATCAAAATAAAAAGCTTCTGCACAGTGAAGGAAACAATCAACAAAACAAAAAGGCAACCCACTGAATGGGAGAAGATATTTGCAGATGATATATCCAATAAGGGGTTAATATCTAAAGTATATAAAGAACTTACACAATGCAACAGACAAAAAAGAAATAACCTAATGAAAATGGGCAGAATACATGAAAAGACATTTTTTCAAAGATATACAGATGGTCAACAGACACTTGAAAGCTACTCAACATCACTAATCATCAGGGAAATGCAAATCAAAACATACCAGTCAGAAGGGCTAAAGTCAAAAACACAAGAAACAACAAGCAGTGGCAAGGATGTGGAGAAAAAGGAAACCTCGTGTACTGTTGCTTGGAATGCAAGCTAGTGTAGCTATTGTGGAAAAGAGCATGAAGTTTCCTCAAAAATTAAATAGAATTACCACATGATCCAGTAATTCCACTACTGGGTATTTATCCAAAGAAAATGAAAATACTGATTCAAAAAGATATATGCGATCGGAGGGGGACATGAACCATGAGAGACTATGGACTCTGAGAAACAAACTGAGGATTCTAGAGGGTAGGGGGTTGGGGGGATGGGTTAGCCTGGTGATGGATATTAAAGAGGGCACGTACTGCATGGAGCACTGGGTGTTACACGCAAACAATGAATCATGGAACACTACATCAAAAACTAATGATGTAATATATGGTGATTAACATAACATAATAAAAAATAAATAAGTAAATAAATAAATAAATAAATAAAGATATATGCACCCCTATGTTTATTGCAGCATTATTTACAATAGTCAAGATATGGAAGCAACTCAGTGTCCATCCACAAATGAATGGATAAAGAAGAGGTGGTGTGTATGTATATATGTATATACATATATATAAACTACACACACACACACACATCATCTCATATATATACCTCTGGAATATACACACCTCTGGAATATATATAAATATTACCCGGCCATATAAAAGAATGAGATCTTGCCAATTGCAACAACATTGATGGCTCTAGAGGCTATAATGCTAAGTGAAGTAAGTCAGAGAAAGACAAATACCGTATGATTTCACTTATATGTAAAATTTAAGAAACAAATGAATAAAGAAAAAAGAGACAAACAAAAAGACTCAGAAAAAAACCGATGGTTGCCAAAGAGGAGGTGGGTAGGTTGATGGGTGAAATAGGTGAAGGAGATTGAGACTACACTTATCTTGATGTGAACACTGAGTAATGAATAGAATTACTGAATCATTATATTGTACACCTGAAATTAATCTAAAATATGTTAATTATACTTGAATAACATTTTTTTTAATTTAAAAAAAATTGAAAGAATATTTACCACGGTGGTTTACCTTGGTTGAGAATAATATTTGTGCAAGTGTTAAAATTTTTCTGGTAGTCCCATTAAGAAAATAAAAAGAAATGAACAAAATATAATAGTATATATTAACCAAAATTATCTAAAATGCTTATTTAAATGTAATCATTCAAAAATTTAATAGTAAGAGAGCTTACATTTTTATGCTAAGTTATAAAATTGTGTACTTAGCACTGACAGCACATTTCAACTCAGACTAGCTGCATTCATATACTCAATAGCCCCATTTGTCTTTTGGGTGTAATTCCACTGTGCGGGACCGGTCTACAGTGATGGCAGGGGAGACAATACATTGGCACAGCAACAATGGAGTTTGCTGCTCTTATCAAACCTGTTGTTACAAGACTTCCCAGTATCACTACACATCTCATTAGATGTTAATTAGAAGAATATTTCCAAGATATAATGCAGTTAAAAATTTCTATTTATAAGCACTTATGTATGCAAAGATTCTCTTTGTACTTGGCAACAACAAAAAAATACAATGACAAATTAGACAATGAGGCAGATAGTAGTGCTGCTCTCCTCTGAAATCACCATTCAAAATTTGGTGCTAATGAAAACTGCCTCATGGTTCCTTTTGTAAATAAATATAAAAATTTGAACTTATTAAAATTGACTCACTTTTGTCCAGTGCATACACTGAGGTTTTGTTTTGATCTGCAAACAGGGCTTAAATAATTAAACTAAAAAAAGGGGAATTAGTGGATAATTATTCAATGACTGATCTCTAGTTCAATTCGGTAGATATCAGTACACTAACACCCTGAAGTCATGGAAATAAACAAGACAAAAAGGAAAAAGAGAAAAGAAAATAATCTTAATAAGAATGAATCTGGGGAGCCTGGGTGGCTCAGTCATTGACTGACTCTTGATTTCAGCTCAGGTCATGATCTCAGTGTCGTGGGATCTGTGCTCAGCTTGGAGTCTGCTTCCGATTCTCCCTCACTCTCTCGCCCTCTGCCCCTTCAACTCATGCTTGCTCACTCTTTCTCTCTCTCTCTCAAATAAATAAAATCTTAAAAAAAAAGAATGAATCTGTTTCCATAAACTGATTTTTATTATGAACTTGACATGACCTACATCTAAATTTAAAGACTGAACACTATTACACCATACTAATAAAAAAGGTGGGTGTTTAAAATAATAGCAGTGGGGCATTGGACTCTATCAACTCTCATTAACTGCAAATTTGGATTAGATTTTCCCAGTAGTATAAGGCAATACCTCCAGGAGAAAAACATAAGGCTTTAGTCTGGGAAACATATAAGATTGGGAAATAGTATGTCTAAGTTATGCAGCTTTTCCAAATGTATATTAATTCAGGTTTCATTTTTCCCGTGTGACTATGATTTCTGATATAAAAAAAGGGTTAGGACATGGCACTCTAATAAAACTAGTCATATACTTCTGCTACACTAATGGGTACTTTTTTCATTGTATGATTCTTTATAAATTCTGTCAAAACATATTTTTGACAAGAATACAAAAAAGACATGGTCCCTCACTTGTGATTTGTCACTTTTTTAATTTTAGATGTGCAGAATTTAAAAATTCTGTTTTACATAATTTCCAAAGTTATACTTAAATAGTCAGAAAAAAATAAATGAAACCATGGGAGTTTTAGAAGGTCAGCATTGAGAGCCATTAGAATATGCGTCAGCAGTCAAGGGTGTGTGTGTGTGGCCCACCGACCCAAGTATCTTTCAGTCACATTTATCAGCTCTCAACTAGAAAGTTATTCCTTTTGATGAAGCATTGTCCTGTGTGGTTCTGTGTAAAATGTAAGAACTCTTGAGAAGGGGAAAACACAGTATCTAGAGTAGTAAGTTTATTGTTGTATGATTATCTCAGTACAGCTGAGCCCAAGCTGCAGGAGGGGCCTCAAATTAAAAACAAGAGCTGAAGGTGGAGCAGGAAAGATATCAACAGTGGTGGCTAGGAGTCTGAGAACAGGTTTGGTCTACCTCACATTTTGCTTAGTGCTGGCCTGAATGCCTTGAGAGAAATATCATACAGAAAAAGGCTACTCCTGTATAATCTTCCATATTTATAGGGAGAAGAAGGCAGGGTGAGGGATGCAATGATAACCTTTATCCAAACAGCAGTTCCCAGTTTGCACTGCATGGTGAGCCTCCTGATTCAATCCAAACTCCCCAATCCCACTGGTTTAAAAGAAGAAGATGGTAGGAGGGGAAAAATGAAGGGGGGGGTAATCGGGGGCGGAAATCGGAGGGGGAGATGAACGATGAGAGACTATGGACTCTGAGAAACAAACTGAGGGTTCTGGGGGGAGTGGGGGGATGGGTTAGCCTTGTAATGGGTATTAAAGAGGGCATACTGGAGCACTGGGTGTTACACGCAAACAATGAATCATGGAACACTACATCAGAAACTAATGATGTAATGTATGGTGACTATCATAATAAAATTTAAAAAATTAAAAAATAAAAATTAAAAAAATTAAAAATAAAAAGAAGCAAGGGACATGGTTTGGGGCCAACAACAGCCACTGAGAAAAATCCTAGAATAAGAGACAGAAAGCTATTGGAATGATCCCTCGCTTTCTAGCGGCCCATCAAGATGATTACATTTTTACTGAGGCACCATATTTAAGCTGTGGGCCTATTGGAGTCTTCTGCCCATTTTTTTAAAGAGTTTATTTAAATTCCAGTTAGCTAACAGACAGTTTAATATTCATTTCAGGTGTACAATTTAGGGAAATACGGAAACAAACAAGTTTGAATTTCAGATTTCTACATAATAGCAGACAATGAGTCCAAACTTTTGCTTAATAGAAAAATATCTATTTACTACTAAACAGGTTATACCAATATCCTAGAAAGTCGAGGTGGCAGATGAAAACAGGGAATAATGTTAACAACTTTTGGACAATGTCTAAAAAGCACAAAGGAAAGAGTCATTTTATGGTGATTTTCAGGTTTTATCCTCTATGCAGTTGCCACACAGTTATTGAGATCACTACACAGTTGATTTGGTTCAGCTCCTGTTACATTACCGAGTTACACAAATTGCTTATTTTGTGGTAATTTTGAAGAATGCAACAACATATTTATATCAACTAGGGATAGTCTCTGAGGCTGAAGGAAGCCCTTATTTTTTTGTGTAAACATGGTCCTTATGCCTTTAAACTGCAAATTTCAGAGAAATCACTACCTAGTTAACTTTTAAAAACTTTTCCTGAAGCAAGGATTTAGAAAACTCAAGTTGATTGTACTTGAATAGTTGCAGCACAAGTAATACAGTGAGAGCCTTCCTCTTGGGGCACAAGATGACATTTATCTGTTTTAAATAATTACTTTAATGTCCTTAATTACTTTATCATTATGAATGCACTTTAATCAACAGGACAAAAAATACCCAGTGTTTCCTATTTTGTAGTCTCTTAGAAGAGTACAGGAAAATGTTTATAAGGTATTTTATTCCTTATGCCAGCAGCTAAAATAAGAGATTTTAGAAGTAGCTTGAGAGATGGAGATCCTAAATTACATGCAAGACATCACTGGAGAATCTGGAAATAAAAAGAATTTATTCTCTCTAGGCTCACTGAATGCTACCTTCTCACAAATAAATGTTACGACGCCCTAATATACATTGCTTTCACTATCTCAGTCGTAGTCACTAAATAACTTTATAATTAATAATTGATGTTTTCTTTAACTGACAGATCCTGAAATTCGACAAACAAAATAATGAGATAGAAACCTAATAAAAGCTCTTAATTAGGAAATTGGTCCCTAAGAGCACATTTTCCTTCAGCCTGAAGGACTGCTTTATAGCTAGATCATTGTTGTTATTTTCAGTTGGTTTCTCTAATTTGCATGTGCACACGCACACATGCACAATAACACAAACATTTTCTTTGAAGACAATTAAAATATAAAAAATTATTTTGCCAATCAGGTTAACTATCCAGATGTTCTTTTAAGTATATCACATATTTTTCTCTTTACTAACATGGTATTTCAGAATGAGAAAAGGCTCCAAGATGTGGAGTTTACAACAAATCTCTTTCCTGATAGAATTTCTGTATTTTTCCACAGAGCCTCTTTTATCTGTGAAGAGAATTATTGCACGTGTTTTTTCCTATGTTCAAATTATTTTCTATCTTCTATGCTGAACATAGGAGAAAGAAAATTGTTTTCTCTCATTTTTTCATCATTCTTCATGTATGATCTAATCTATATATTTATGTTTTCCTTAATGAAGATTATTTTGTCATGAACATGATTATTAAATATAGCATTACAAATATTGTCAGATCAATATTACTCATCAAAATTTTTTCAGGACAGAAAAATTGATAAATTTAGAAAAAATATTATGCTTGAACGGATTTCATGAATCTGTTAACAATAGTTTGATTGTGTAGAGCTCAGTTTAGTTTTCCATGTGCAGTCAGCTGACAGATAAATGGCTGGGCTGGGCTCAGGTTTGGTGATAAATAATATGACACAACTGTTATTACTATAGCATTCATTTCCTTTATCTAATCTCTTCATGAATTAGCTTTTATTTTAATGATGTGATTCACAACTATTATTTCCTAGTTACTTTCATTTTTCTTACTGATTAAGTTTAATAAAATAGGAATTACGGATAAAGTTTAAGCTAACATAATGAAGGGATACAATACTGTAAAGACACTTTGTAATAAAATAAAATATACTGAATGTGTTTTCTTAGTGTTTAATTTTAAACTAAACTATTAAAAACTATTTTATCTTCAGTCAAATATGACATCTTTTATTTCATTTTCTTACATAAATTATCCAAACACCTATTATTTTTAGAATAGTAAAGTGGCTTAATTTCTATGTGAATAAAATACTGAAGTAATAAAATTTTGAAGAAAGGTCATGTTAATATGTGAATTACAGGGTATCTTCTCTTCCTACATGTAGTGATCAAAATCATTTTACTTCAAACTCTTCAACTCATCCTTTCTACCATCAATTCTTGTCAAGTACATAATAGGGAATCAAATATGATTTTTTCAAAAATTGCAATTCAGAGAATTAATCACAAAATAACCATTGCATATTAGACTTTGTAGTAGGGGCATAAGTAAAAAATAATAAATCTACAGGACAATTTGATAGCTTTTATATTTTATTTTCAATAAGATACTTCATCTGCTTGCATGCCCTAAAAGAAACTTTTATATCAACTTTGTAATGGTATTTTTTTTTCTGTAAAGTGAACAGATCAAATCATTTCAATGTTAAATGAGCATTATTTAGGTACATGTACTTTTAGAAAATTTTTAAAATTTTCATTTTTTAACACACCAACTAGTTTATAATTTCATTCTTTACGAAGAAAATGCTAAGAAAATTAAAACCATGTATTATATGGTTTTAAAATCATACTTCCAGATTTCTATACTTATAAGATGGACTAGTTCAGCAACTATGTTCACTATCACAGACTTTAGTTCTATTCAGTGATATGGCACATCGTGCAAAATTAACAAAACAGTCACAAACAAAAATGTCTCAAATATAGTAAAAACGTATATATATAAGACAGGTAATTCACAATGCCAAATAAGAAATGTCATTTATCTTGGCTGTGCTTCAGAAATTTAGGATCAGTAGGCTTAATCATGGGGCGCCTGTGTGGCTCAGTCTGTTGAACATCTGACAGTTGGTTTTGACTCAGGTTATGATCTCAGGGTTGTGAGATCAAGCCCTGCTTAGGGCTCTGCACTCAGCAGGGAGTCTGCTTAAGATTCTCTCTCTCCCTCTCCTTCGGCTCCTCCCCACTGTGCTCTCTCTTGCTCTCTGTCAATCTCTAAAAATAAATAAATAAATCTTTTTTTTTTTTAAATATCCTTTGTCAAGGCACAAAGTAGGGAGAGGTGAGCACAGCCGTCCCTAGGAATGGGCAAGGTATGTACGATCACTGATGAGGTATCCATACACACAAAGGACTTAAAACTGCTCAGTCTTGCTCTGAAAACTGAACAGAGTTAAAAGGAAGTGCTGTGGCTTCCCCCTACCATTCACTTCTGGATCAGGTCCACAATCTTATTTCATCATCTAGAAAATAAAATTGGCAAGGATCCCCAAAAGTAAATTACAATTTGGGTAAATGAAACAAAATCCTCATTATTCCCAAATTTTGGTCGTATCTCCTGGATCAGAAGCATTTTGTAGACAAAGGAGTGTTTCACAAAATTGAAATGTCATTCAGATGAAGGAAAGATATTTTCCACAGACACTTAAAAATTTCAAACTTTCAAATGGTTCTTATAGCACAAACATTATATGTTATGTAGTGGGGGTTCTGGGGATCCTTCAGTAGGACATGGGGTGGTCTCTTGGGGTTGATCTGCTTGCTGGCCTGTTCTTGCAGAGCTACACAGAAAGATTTCACTTTATCCCATAGCTCAGTTAAAAATGTCTTTTTTTTTTTTTTTTTTTGGCTCAAGAATAGTTCCAAGTTGAGTAGCGTATGAATCTACATCATAATCTACTTCAGTCATCTCAAAGAGAGCCTTTTCATCTTCTAACCATTGAATAGAGTCATAGAACACTGTCCTCCTGTGATCTTCTACACCTTATTCTTCTATTTCTACCTCTTTGTGAGATAGCTTCATGGAAAATAAGCAATTGTGGAGAAACCTCTTCTTCACTTTGTTCACAAGGAAATTTTACATCATCTCTCTGAAGGGAATTGCCCATACCCCACTCTGCCTCTAAGTCATCAATCTGATTTGGTGGGTGGTGCATTATTGGATGAATATCCCAGCAGCAGCTGGATCCACAAATTCTTTCACACTATTTGCATATCTTAATGTATCATGAGTATTTTCACAGGATGCCATCCCTGGAGAGTTTGTAGCTATGGTGTAGGCATCAGAGTCTTCACCCATGAATGAATCTATTACAACCTAAATGAGTTTACTTGCTTGGAAAGGAGTAGGAGATTTGTTTCTACATAAGGCTTTTTACTAATTTTAGCACCTTCAAGCCTTGTTTGCCTGTCTGCACTGGAAGTACCAGCTCCTCTTTCATTTCCAGGAAAACTGATGAGATACAATTTACCAGGTAGTTCTCCTTTCCTTCTAAGAATAATCTGAAACACTGCATGACTCCAAGATGAATGTGCATTGGCAGATGTTTGACTGGATGTTCTACAACAGTTGCCTATGTCAATGAGTTTCAGTACATCTTCAACACATTTGACTTCCTATTCCTGTAATCCCACCACTTGAACCTGCTGTTTTCTATCTTTTAACACTCTTACTTTTGCTTTCCTGTTTAGCAAGTCAAACATATTTCCACTATAAATTTCTAAAAAAAAGGTTGCACTTACTTGAAGTTCTAATTTCTTATAATTTGGCTTCTTTGGCATTAAAAAAACCTCTCTGGCTGCTAATGGATGAATTCCTTTGAACAGTCTTTTATGTTTCCTTTGAACAATCCTGGTTCTTTCCTGAGAAGTCATGCCCCATTGTTTGAGTTTTTCCACTTTCAGCAAAGAGTGTGGCCATTCTCCTTTCAAATATAGTTTCCACTAGTGGTCTAACTGTAATCTTGTAAACCATTTCAGTTAGAAGCTGAGTCATCAAAGGCAGAATCAAAACCCAATGGTTGGTTCTTTACAAAACTAAAAGTAGACCATCACAATAATTTTATTAGGGATTATGATGACATCAAGATCGTTTGAGTTTCTTTTTTGCTGAATGGTCATTTCCTTACACAAACATGTATCCTATGTTCATCAATAGGATCCGCTGTTGTCAATGGTCTACAGTTCCTTTAAAGTCTCTGATCATACACAGAATTTCATAATTTGGTTTTGTAGCATCAACATCCTGGGCTCTTAAGTTTTTTCTGTTGTAGTCGTTTTTTTTTTTTTGTCTTTTGTTTTTCATATTTTTTCTACTTTTTTCACACAGTGAGAATTTCTATGTGCATTCTGTTGTGCAGAGGAAGACTATTCAGGAAGTTGACTAGGTCGTGAACACGCAGAGCCAACCACTTTGTTATCTGTTGGAGGAAGGTCATTCTAAACAGAAACCATCAGAAGTCTGACGATTCTTTACAGTTTTGTATACTTTGGCTGAGGATGCTGGAGGTAGAGGTGTTTCTGGACTGGATTCAATTTCTTCATCGGGAACAGAGTCACAGCTGAGTGAAAAGATGCTCTCCGGGTCAATATCTTTGTCCTTTGTATCTCCATTTTCTATCCATTCAACAGTAGTACTTTCACTATTTTCATTTAAAAATGTTACCATTGCTTGATATACTTAGGATCGCTAGTTAGGGCCTTGAATTTGTTCTTATTTCCTCTCTCTCTTTCCATGCATATGGTCCTTTACAATAAAAGTTGCTTCCAAGCCTGGTTGAGTGTCACTCTACACCCCAAGAAAGTGACATTAAACATTTCCCCCAAAAGGAACCATCGCTCGGCTAGATGGCTAGATTTCCACATAAATCCTGATCTGCATGTGGCTGAAGTTGGCCCTAATAGTTCACTTCATCTGAGTTGTGTGTGTGTGTGTGTGTGTGTGTGTGTGTGTGTGTGTGTGTGGCGGGGGGGAGGGGGAAGTGGTGGTTGTGACAGTGTGACTGTGAACAGGACCCTCAGGGCATGGAGTGATGCCAGAGCTGGGCAGTTAGGCACCAGGAGGGTGGGAGGGACTAAGCTCAATTCCTGAGAGGCAACTCTGGCAACAGAAATTTTTTGTTTTACATAAGTAAATTTAGAAAGTTGCTTCATAAAATTAATGAGATACATAAGTGGCCATAGAGAGAAAATTATCCCAAGCAATACCCACAAATACAGCCAGAGGACATGTGGGCAAATTCTTCCCCAGAAGACGAAGTTCCTTTAATAAAATGAAGTCTTTGTTTTTTATTTTGGTAAACTATCAAGTTGAAAAAAATTGAATATAATCCAGTGTAAAGAGTCATTATCATACTACCTTATCATAAAATAATGAGCAGTAAAACTGCTGAGTTGAAAGATTACGTTCTCAATCTTCAAAATTCACTAAATCCTAAAATTTCTGAATTTTATATTCAGTCCTGAAGCTATCCATCATAAATCTGCATATGCTGTACAAAGATGGGAAATCAAAAAGTATAAAAGTATACACTCCCCCAATTCAAGATAACTGCATTAATATTGAAAGTATTATTATCAATGACACACATTTGGGCATTTTGTTGATTTGAAATTAGCAGTTTAAAATATAATGTTTAGAAACTCAGTCTGTCAGTTTCTTATAAATTGTTAAATTTTATGCTCTTTTTTTTTATATTCTTGCACTTCATTCATCCTTGTCCCACCAAAAGAAGAAAAAAAAGGAAAATAAATGTACTGGGAATAAAATCTGGTAAACTGCTTGGCTTGAACAAGATTTCACCACTTACTAGCTACATGGTTTGGGCAGGTTACTTAATTTCTGTGACTGTGGGGCACTTAGGTGGCTCAGTCAGTTAAGCATCTGTTTTTGGCTCAGGTCATGATCTCAGGGTCCTGGGATTAAGCCCCACATCGGGCGCCGTGCTCCACGGGGAGTCAGCTTCTCCCTCTGCCCTTCCCTCTACTCATGCTTTCTCTCTCTCTCTCTCTCTCAAATAAATAAATAAAATTAAAAAAAAAATTCTGTGACTGTTGGTATTTTGTTTTGTTTTGTTTGACTTTGAGAAGTTGATAAATTGATATACCTGCAGAGTATACTTTAGGATAGCTAAAACTAATGCATGTACAGTAAACAACATAATCAGTACATTTGGTACTTATTCAATATTTATCATTAATAAAATTATTTTTAAATATTATTGTAATGTACTGGTTATTTTCTGTAGTCATTCATTATGATTATGATGAGAATCATAAGTCAAAGGTTAGAGCCCAAATAACAATATAGATGAAGCAAAATAAATAATATGGCTCAAAAGTACATTATTCTTTGTAGAACTATAGTATGTATAGTATATGACTCTTTCTTGCCTAACTGGTGCCAATAATGTGAATTTGCAATGAACACAGGGATTTTTCAATTAAGTGGCTTATATTAGTAACATAAAAAGCAAAGCTCCTTTTAAGTTAGGCTCAAAGTTGTTTGGACAATGTATTATGACTTGCATAACACCTCAATCCTTGACAGCTTTTCTCTAGATGCTATTAAAGACCTCTTTCCCTGGTCTAAAATTCTTCTTCTCACAATATATATTAAATCTTAGGTTAAGGAAATGTAAAAAGTGGTAGTAAAATTTAGAAATGTTCAAAAGAATACATGTTGAAAAAAATCTTTCAGATGTAGACCTAGACATTGCAAAAAATGAAATAAGATTGATTTCATTTTTGATCTAATAAGATCATGTTATTTTATGTTCAAACAATCTTCAGGTTCCTATAATTGTCATTCCCTATAGAGTTCTGCTCCTGTCATGGCCAAGTAAACTCCCATTGGACCAACACTCGTGCAGATAACAATTATAAACTCAACAAAACATAAGCAATTTCCTTAAGGTACTGGAGAGGGACAGAAGCAGATATTCCATGAAAGTTGACGCACAGAGGAAGGGAACAACATGGGGTCAAAGTATTTATGATTCATCCAGAGAGAAGCCTCAAGCCTTCACTATTCAATGCAGCTAAAATTTCGCAAGAGCCCTGCAGTCCAACTGACATGAGGGAACATAGGGCTAGATTTAATATAAATGCAACCACTTAAAGTAACAGAGCAATACCACAAGGAAAAGTGAGAGTAGATCCCTAAATTTTTTGTACAGTTTCTGCCCAGATCTCCGGCTAATCTCTGAAACATTGTGCATAGGGAAAACCCCAAACAGGCTAAAAAGGAAAATGGAGTTTTATAGTTCAAGTTCAGCCAAGTTATAGGTCTTTGAAAATAAATTTTAAAAATAGTCATCAGAGGGCCATAAAATCATCTGTAGTTTCTAAAAAATATCCATTGCAATGCCCAAAGAAACAATAAAAAATTGGTTGATATCTAAAGAAATCAGATGACATAATTCAAAAAAGAAAGAACAAACAAGATAACACTGTGTGACCTAGATGTTGAAATTTGCAGAGGTTAATAAAGGAACTATTATAACTATGTTTAAAGGTATAAAGGAAAAAGTCAAACCACTAGGAAATTATAAAACAGAACAAAATATATTGACATAAAACTCACTGGATGATGGGGTGCCTAGGTGCTTCAGTAGGTTAAGCGTCTACCTTCAGCTCAGGTCATGATCCCATGGTCCTGGGATCTAGCCCCTTGTCCATCAGACTCCCTGCTCAGTGGGGAATCTGCTTCTCCCTCTGCCCCAACCCCTGCTCATGCTCTCTCTTGCTCTCTCTCTCAAACAAATAAAATCTTAAAAAGAAAATCTCACTGGATGAGAAAACAATAATAATGACTGAGGAAAGAGTCCCTGAAGTTGAGGATAGCTCAACAGAAATTGTGTAATATGGAGAATATATATATATGTATATATGGTGAATATGTTTACATATATAAGATATAAATATATATAATATATAAAATAAATATATTTGTGCTTGCATATCATCAGCCTGTGGAACAATATCACATGACCCAAATACCTGTAATTGGAATTACTAGAGTTCTCCTGAGACACAGAACAAGCAGAGATGGAGAGAAAGAGATTTATTATAAGGAATTGACTCATACAATTATGGAGGCTACAAATCCCAAGACCTGTACTCAGTAAGCTGACAACCCAGAAACCCTATGTGGTGGTTCCAGTCTGAGTGAGAGGAGGCTCGCACTCCCTTTCACAACCAGAAATTGCTGATATTTCTGTTCAAGTCCAAAGGCAGAAAAAGCCAATATTTCAGTTCAAGTCCAAAACCCCAGTTCATAGCAGTTAGGCAGAAAGAGTTTCCTATTACTCATGGGAAATTCAGCCTTTTTATTCTAGTCAGCCCATTCTTAGTCCACTGATTCAAATGTTAGTCTCATCAAGAAACACCTTCACAAACTCGTAATAATGTTGGATCAAATATCTGGGCACCCCATGCTTCAGTGAGTTGACAAATAAAATTAACCATCACAAGTCCATTCTTAACATGACAGTAACATGATACTATCCTGCGTACAACCAAAAACACTAATTCTCAAGAGGTAAAGTGCTTGAGTGATGTTTACTCTTCTCCTTGATAAACCATAACAAGTATTATAAAATTAACAATACTATGATATAAAGTCAATACATCTTATGTTACCTGATAGAGAATAAGAGAGTGAGGAAAACAGAGATATAGGATACACACATTCATAATAAAATGATGAAATACTTATAAAAATTCCAGTCTTTATTTCCATAATTTGTCATATGGATATGCTATTCTCTGCCTTCAGCAAGCACTTCAGCTGAGTGGGATTCTTTAACTGGTAAGGTGACCTACCCATCCCATCTTTCCTGGAGAGCCAGGGCCATTATTGGTTCTGCCTGGATTGGGTTGTTGTAGTTTTCCATTGACCTTAATCATAGGGCATCGAAATACTGAGAGATTCCCTTGGGGATCTCCTGTATTCTAGACATATTTTTTCTTACCTCCACTGTGGAGTAGTAGTCCAATTCCCTCTTTGTAGTCAGGAGCAATCATCTGAGACAGCATAGTAACTCCCTTCTTTTCCTGTTGATTCAGAGGCATGGGGAGTTCAAAGTGACCAGATATCAGTCTTAATTTCTAGCTCAAGGGAATCACTGTTGTGTCTTCTGGTGAAAACATTCACCCCTTTATTACTAAGACCTCTAAGGCCAGTAAAGCCTGTGATTCTGGGAAGAGGAAGCAAAATATTTTGCTAGTGGGTCACTAGGGAAAATAGTGAGTGGTACCACTCCCCATTTCCATTCCTTGATTCCTAGACCTGTAAGTCGTAGCTTTGGGAGAACCACCACCATATACTAGATGGAAAGTCTTCTGGGAAATCTTCTGGGAAATCTTACCCAAGGTATTGGCACCTAACTAGGACTGTAAATGAGTCTTCAGAAGCTATTCTACCATTCAACCAGCTACAGATGTTGGAGAATATGGTATGACCAGTAAATTCCACAATAATGAGCTCATGGCCTCACTTCTTTTGCTATGAAGTGAGCTCTTTAATCAGAAACTATTCTGTGTGATATACCATGATAGTGAGTAAGTCATTCTGTAAGTCCATGAATGGCAGGGAAGCCAAATCCATATCCAGGATAAGTGTCTATTCCAATAAGAACAAAATGCTACCTTTTCCATGACAGAAGTGTCTGATAAATCAACCCACCACTGAGTAGCTACTTAAGCTACTTAAGAAATGATGCCATGTAGAAGACTCAGTATTGGTCTTTGTTGGTGGCAGATTGGGCACTCAGTGGTGGCCACAACCAGATTGGCCTCGGTGAGTGGAAGTCTGTGCTGCTGAAGCCACGCATAATCTCCAACCCTGCCACCATGACTACTTTGTTTTTGAGCCCATTGGTCAATGACAGAGGTGGCTGGAGAGATATGATACTGGTATATATAGAATGGGCCATCCTATTCCCTTGATCATTAAAATCCTCCTCTGCTGAAGTCACCCTGTGGTGAACATTCACATGCAGCACACACATGTAAGTCTTCCCTTCCTCTGTCAGTTGATCATAGGCAAATCCCCAGGAGGTTATGGGTGTAGGCCAAGAGAGAAAATGTAGTGCAGTGGAAGTGGAGGTCATGGACATTTGGACCACTTCTTCATATAACTTACTTGTGCCTTCAGGACCTACTCAGGCCAGATCATGTTATATACAACTTCTGTTTGATGATGGAGCACTGTTGTGAATGCCCAGCTTTTAGGAGGTGAAATAAGACCCGGTACATGATGGACAGCTCACGTCACATGGTAATGTGGTGGCCTAAGTTTAAGCGTACAGTCTCTACTAAGAGCCAGTAGCAGGTCAAGAAATGTTTCTCAAAAGGAGAAAAGTTATCCGATAGTAGGACTTCACTCTAAAATCCTAAGGGCCTGTGGTGCAATTAACCTATGAGGGCCTGCCAAAAGCTATGAATAGCCTCCCATGTTCACTCAGAATGAGTGAAGCGACAAGAGCCTCCCTTTCTGCCACTGACATTTCAAGCACCATTGAATCTACTGGATCACAGGGCCCAAGTGGCGAAGCAGCTTGTAAGGCAGGATGGACCTGTTAACAGAGCCTTCTTATGTTTCTGGGCCCCACTGTAATAGAGCAGCTTTTCAGGTTATTCAGTAAATAGGCCAGAATAACACACCTAAATGAGGAACATGTTGCCCCCATTATCTAGAGAAATCCCCCAGGCATTGTGCATTGTTTTGCTTAAAAGAGTAGCCAGATACAACAATTCTGTGCTATGCTACCACAGAATGCAGTATATGGAGACATAGAGGTGTAAAATATTAAGGTCATTTTAATACATATTAAGTATTGAACTAAAAATTCTAATGTATATTTAATCAAAATACGTAGAAGGAACAGAAGATACAGAATGAGCAGAAGAAAAACTTAAAGTGATCATAGATGTGCATTTTTTAGGTAATAAAGACATGGATAAGTGGAAATTGGGAAGCAAAGTGTATTAAAAAATAAAATCTGTACTTAAACATATTGACATGGAGTTACAAAATTTCCAATTAAATGAGATGATCTTAAAAGTACCTGGAGAGAAAAGATAGATCCCTTAAAACAAACAAAAACCAGACTCACAAAAACTCCAAAATATAAAAAGGAATCTAGAAGAGAGTAGAATAAAATCTTCAAAGTACTGAGAGTAAATTCCAATCTTTTTTTGTCTATGAAGAAATGCTCTTTCACAATTTAGGGTAA